>NC_048314.1:12772397-12877265 GCF_013100865.1 Trachemys scripta elegans
CCCCCCCCCCCATCGTCCAACCCCCACCCCGCCCTACCCCCCCTCAATCACCCGGGGCACGCCCCCTCCTCCGCCCTTCCCCACTCATTCACCCGGGGCCCGCCCTCCCCCAAACGCGGTGCCTTCCCACACCGGGTCCCCCAGCTCCTCAGCCCAGGCTCTCCTGGGTGCAATCCCAGCGCACACCCCGCCGGAGCCCTCCCCGCTCGCTCACTCACCCACAGATCCCGCTCGGTGCGGTGCAGCCCCAGCTGCCCCAGCCCCACCGCCAGGTCGTGCACACAGAGCGCGCCGTCCCGGTTCACGTCGAGCTTCTGGAAGAGGGTGTGAAGACGCCGGTGCTCGGGCCCCCCGCACAGGGATCGGCCGCCCGCCTCAGATGCCACAGTCGCGGGTCCTGCCCGAGGGGAGCCGCACGGGCACAACACGCCGCTCACCACAGGCGAGGCCAGAGAGCGCCGCGGACCCGGCATCCTCCAGCGGCTCGCGAAATGCCGGCAAATGGCGGCACTCCCCCTCCCCCACAGAAAGGAAATGTCTCAGCGGGCTTCCGGTTCGCGCCGCCAGGCAAAACGCCCACGTGACCCTTTTGTGGCCATTCGGAAAGGCATGTTCACAGGGAGCGCGAGGACAACATTACGGACGCACCACGCATCTCCACGTATGAGCCAATGAAATCATGGGAGCTTGCATTTACGTCACACGCACGCCTTAGCCTTACCCAATCAGAATGCAGAGGCCCTCAGCTTGGACTAGAAATTTGGGAAGCTATTCAAATTGATGGAGGATTCACATTGGTAAAGCCGCGTCGGAAGGTGGGGTAAGGTGACGACAGGCCCAATGGACTGAGACGCTGACGGCCTGAGCCCGTACTAAATCTTGACAGACAGAGAATACATCCAATAGCCTGGAAGAACAGAGGGGACTGAGCTATGACTGGCAGGAACGGCACCCAATGTACTATGGCAGCGGCCTCCGGAGGCGGGTACACTCTTTGACAGGCAGCATTCCGGCCCGCGGGCTGGAATGGCGCTGAGGGGAGGCGGTATCTACTCCTGACAAGCAGCACCTTTGACCAATAGGATTAAGGCGCTGTCGGCGGGAGGTGAGACCTATGTTTGACAGGCAAGCAGGGAGCCCAATGGGCCGAGGCAGGAAAGGGGCTGATTCTGGAAGCCATTACGCCACTGCCGCAGGGTGGAGGCCGTTTAGCGGGGCCTGCTGGGTGGCCGCGGTACGCAATTTGCGTATCTTTCGCTATTGAAGGGGGTAGCACCCCAGGGCCCGTGAGGCCCCTTGGGGCCCCCCCATTTTTCCTGGCCCTATAGGTCACCAGACCCTGTTAGGTCTTCGGGGCCCCTGGGTCCCACCCCTCTTCTGCCTCCGTTAGGCCCCAAGTCCCTCTCAGGGCCCCTAGTAGCCCTCTCCACCCCTCTCTGGTCCCCCCCGGCCCTCTAAGGCCTCCTGCCCTTCTAGGCTCCTCTAGGCCCCTTTTAGGCTCCCAGCTCCCTGTCAGGCCCCCAGTCCAGTTCCTCTCAGGCCTCCTGCCCTTCCAACCCCCCTCTAGGGCCCTTTGCCCCCACCCCACCCCCCCTCAGGCCTCCAGAGCTCCCATCTTCCCCTCAGCCCCATCACTCCATGGCCATGGCATCACCCCTGGCCCCCCCAGCAAAGAAGCGTAAGATGAACTTCTCGGAGCGGGAGGTGGAGATCATCGTCGAGGAGCTGGAACGAGGCAAGCACCTGCTCATCAACCACTTCAACGCGGGGGTCCCCCTGGCCACCAAGGCCGCCGCCTGGCACGACATCTTACGCCGCGTCAATGCCGTGGCCACCTGCCGCCGCGAGCTGCCGGAGGTCAAGAAGAAGTGGTCAGACCTCAAGACTGAGGTGCGGCGCAAGGTGGCGCAGGTCCGGGCCGCTATGGAAGGAGGTGGCATAGGGCAGGATGGAGCCGGCGAGGGCCAGGACGGCGAGGACCCGACTGGCGCCACAGCCACCCCTGTCATACTCACCCCCATGCAGCAGCGCATCTGCAACCTGCTGGGAGAAGCCACCATCATCAGTCTACCTACTGGGGACTGCACTGCCGGGGATGGTGCTGAGATACCCATCACAGCCTCCACCACCACTGTCACCCTGACCCAGAGTGAGTGCTGCCCCTGATGAAGGTGCTGGATCAGAAGGTCATACGGGGTCCCTGCAATTCTCCCATGAACAATGAGAAGGGGCCCCGGTACCCATGTGGAGCAGCCTCCATTCCCCAAAAGGGCAGCAAAATGAAACCGTGGCACCTTTTACAATATAGTGAAAATGGCACCCCTATAAGCTCTGGTGCTATAGAGGGGCAGGATATGCAGGTACTGAACGCAAACCACTGTTTGACAGCAAGTTCAGTCTTAAGAACAAGGAAAGCAAGCAGCCTTTTGGGGACTTGGCATCTCAATGCACCTTTGCAACAAACAGGCTGCCCCAGCCTCCCTCTGGAGGATAACTGTAAGGCTGTATTATAGGATGGTTAGTAGCTATGCACAGTTGTCTGGGGCTAAAGCTGATTCAAGCTTATGAGTGGGGTAACAAATCATAAAAGGGAGCAAAGATGGATTAAAGGGGCTTAGTACAGAAAGGAAGAACTTGAATACTGAGCTTTCTAGACCAGAATAAAAGCTCACAGTACATAGTTATCTGCTCAAATATCTTTCTTCTGCTTTCCTTCCCATTGAATGGCTGCTCATGGTGTTCAGTCTATAAATCCAGCGTACAGATGGAGCAAAATAGGAAACTACAGATACCTCTGGCTATATATATTCGTTAAGCTAATTTATACAAAGCTTCCTTGAGATGTTTAGATGTTCAGAGATATGCTAGTTGAAACAGCAGCACCTAGCTGTTTTGACACTGTGATGAATAAGTGAAACCCATTTTGTCCTGCAAAGGCTGAGATTAATAGATTTGTCTTGTGTGGCTACTCCCAGCTCTTCCTCCATCCCCCACCCTCTTGTGAGTTATGAAAGATGGAAGCACATTTCTCTTCCTTCTGTCTTCTTTTCTGGGTCTGTGGAGATGTTCTAGTGGATGCTTGAGCAGCCAAAAGCATTCTGACCAATGCCATTTCATCTCTTACTTGTCCTTTGTGTCCATTTATTAATGTTGCTTGGAAAGCTCCTCTTGAATTGGGGATTGAGAAGTGGTGTATCTAGGTATATACTGTAGTATTCCCTACGCTCTTTGACCCTGCACTGTACAGGCCTGGGGACAGATCCAGATCAGGAAAGATCAGTCTTCTGTAGAACTAGCTTTCTTCTTTAGTGTTCTACATGCACAGTCTTTTCAGTTTTCTCCTTACGCAGGCACTAAAGCAGAGGTGGGCAAACTTTTTGGCCTGAGGGCCACATCTGGGTATGGAAATTGTATGGCGGGCCATGAATGCTCACAAGTTATGAAGGTTGGGGTGTGGGAGGGGGTATGGGCTATGGCTGGGGATGCAGGCTCTGGGGTGAGGCCAAAAATGAGTCCATGGTGCGGGAGCGGCCTCCAGGCTAGGGCAGGTGGTTAGGGGGCGGGGGGAAGTGAGGGCTCTGGCTGGGAGGGGCGGGCTCTGGGGTGGACTGGGGATGAGGGGTTTGGGGTGCAGGAGGGTGCTCCAGGCTGGGACCGAGGGGTTCAGAGGGTGGGAGGGGGATAATGGGTGGGGCAGAGGGTTAGGGTGCAGAAGGAGGTCAGGGGTGCAGACTCCAGGCAGTGCTTACCTCAAGCAGCTCCTGGAAGCAGCGGCATGTCTCCCTTCTTCCCTCCCCTCCCCCCCGCCATGGTTCCCAGCCAATGGGAGCTGCGGGGGCAGCACTTGGGGCGGAAGCAGTTCACGGAGCCCCCAGGCTGCCCCTACATGTAGGAGCCAGAGTGGGGACATGCTGCTGCTTCTGGGAGCTGCACAGATCAGGGCAAGCCCCAGACCTCACTCCCCAGCAGGAGCTCAAAGGCCGGATTAAAACGTCTGATGGGCTGGACGCAGCCCGTGAGCCGTAGTTTGCCCACCCCTGCACTAAACCCCTGGCATGTTCATTTGTTAGTGGTGTCCTATAGACCAGTGGTTCTCAACCAGTGGTCGAAGGCGCCCTGGGGGGCCGCAAACAGGTTTCAGGGGGGCCACCAAGCAGGGACAGCATTAGAGTCACTGGGGTCCAGGGCAGAAAGCCAAAGCCCTGCTGCATGGGGTTGAAGCCCGGGCCCTGAGCCCTGCCACCCAAGGCTGAAGCCGAAGCCTGAGCAATGTAGCTTTGTGGGGGCCCCTGTGGCATGAGGCCCCAGGCAGTTGCCCTGTTGCTACCCTGTTATTGTGACACAGGTGGGGCTATGGAGTTTTTATAGCATGTTGGGGGGGGGGGCTCACAAAGAAAAAGGTTGAGAACCCCTGCTGTAGACATTCACCCAAAGAGCTGCAGCCTCTGACTTCTCTTTTTATTTGTGCCTAGTTCCTGCAGAGACAACTTACCATAGTCTGGAGGATGGAGTGGTGGAATACTGCACGACAGAGGCTCCCACAACTGTTACTGCTGAAGCACCCTTGGAGATGATGGCCCATCAAGCCGAGGCATCCGTGAAACCCCAGGAGCTGAAAAGCCGAATCGCCCTAAATTCAGCCAAGCTCCTGCAGGAGCAGCGAGTGACCAACCTCCATGTGAAGGAGATTGCCCAGCACTTGGAACAGCAAAACGACCTGCTGCAGATGATCCGTCGCTCTCAGGAGGTTCAGGCATGTGCACAAGAGCGTCAGGCGCAGGCTATGGAAGGGACCCAGGCTGCTCTGAGTGCCCTCATCCAGATCTTACGCCCCATGATCAAGGACTTCCGTCGATTCCTGCAAAGTAATACACCCAATCCTTCGGTAACTGCTGACCCCAGCCACGTGGCCCAGAATGGGCAACAAGATGGCATCATCCAATGAAATAAGGACCGACTGGACTCTTCTCTCAAAAGAGCTACCTTTGCTACTGTTGGACGCACTGGGTCAGAGGTAGGAGGGACGAGATCGGCTCTCGTCATTGTGGATTGGTTGAGTTCCCGTCCTCTGGGGTCAAAAGCTGTTCCTGGACAGCATCCTTTTCTGTGATGATCCTGCACTATCTGCTTCTTTTTGACTCAACGTCCAGGATGGCAGCCAGGATGTGTGATTAACCTTGGAAGTTAGTGTTGTTGGATTTGGTTTCTTTTTTTAAAAAGAAAAGTATTTTTTCCATATAGATTTCTAAAAAGACAATTAATTATTTTTATTTCTATCTTCAAAAATGACACCTCTTCCCAAGACATACAGCCTTTATCTGGCTTCGAAGACATGGAGGGTCTTGCAGTCATGGCTCATCTTTGAAGGTGCCCAGATACTCTGTTATACTACAGAGGAGCTAATGCAGTCCAGTCTCTTGCTGGACATTTGTAGAGTAATAATATGGTACCTGAGGTGGTGCAGCCACATCTCTGTGCTGGAGGTTTGTGGATGCTGCTCTTTAAGGGTGAAAGTCACCCCTGTATAGAGGACCAGCACAAGGCCTGTCCACAACCTAAATCCCATAGAAGTCCCACGTTAGCTCTCAAAATAGTGGTGCATAGACCTCATGCTGGCCTTCAGCACAGTGGTAAATTTCATCCGAAGCTAGCAGAGGTGTTTTTACATGTGTATTAAATGTCTCAAAGTAGTACTTAAGGGAATGAATAAATATGAATTTCATTCGGGTAGGCTTACATACAAATGAAACCAGTGGACTAGGTACTGCAGTATAGTTTGAAACCTGTACAGTCTGTTGGCACAACAAGGTGGGGAAAATATGGAGTTTTCAGCAGACCCATAACTCTAAAAGTCTTTGCTTGTGTGAGTTTGTCAACTACTTGCTATTTCAACAGTGTGGAGAGGTTAGTTTTTGTTTACAGTTTGTCATTTGTTTTGTACTTTTAAGGCATTAGAAACAAATTCTGTTGTCTTTAGTCAATATACCATTGACTTCAGCAGGCATTTTGACTGCCTAAGGACTGTGGGATTTGACCCCAAATCTTTTTCTTAAGATTATATTGGGGGAAAAAATGATCCTTTACACCTTCTACCCTTCCTCCTTTTTGAGCTGTTCTGGCTTTTGGGGCCAGGAACTAAGTAAGAGCACTTAGTTTCATGGGAAGTTGACTTGATAGTGTGAATGTGGTTATTATAAATATGCACCAACTTCATAAATGATTTTTTTGTATTTCAGATGAAAAGCTTCACCTGTACATGTGTAGAAGATGATTGATTTGTTTGCAAAAAAATAATTTCGTTATTAATGGCTTCCTCTTGCCCCTCCACCCTCCACTTGCAGAACCAATGAGTCAAAATTACGGATTAATACTTGCAAATATTACTATCAAAATGGAACTTTTTTATGCTGAGTTAAATTTGCTGTTGAACTCTCTGTAGGGCTGAGAAGCAGTGAGCTGAAATTCATGATGGAATGAATTTACACAATGAATATATCTTTCTATAATTGGAAATATTGATGGGGCTCTTAACCAGACCAGTCCATGGGATATTGCTATATTTAATAACCTTTATTGTATTGGTAGTTCAACTGTCTTTTGGAAGGAGGAGAAAGGGATAATGAACAGTGTTGTTTGAAAGCTTTGGCCCATGGAAGATCCTTGACCCATCCATTCAGTCTTCCACTCCGAGTCAGGACAGCACCATCAATGGCTTTCCCACCTTGTTCACCATCTAATCACATCAGTACAATTTTCTTGCCTTGTTTCTCTCAAACCCTGTGGAACCAAATCAATGACTCAGTTGCAGTTTATTTTTAAAACAGACACTGCATCATATCTGTCAGGTTTTACCTCACTTGTGAATATGAATACCAATATGAATTTTTAATAAAAACGATTTTTTGGTAAATCGCTCTCGGTATATCAGTATTTTTCATGGAAAAAAATATGACACAAGGCAGAAAAGGATTCAAAAGTCAGGAATTACCAAAGTTAAGGCTGCACATTCCTTTCAGCAACCTTAACTCTGTCCCCTTGGACACATGCTTCATGATATGATATTTAGCTGCACGATCACATTCTGTTTCTCAAATAATATCAATACTTTCTGCAATCTTGCCTTGCAATGGTGATTACTACTCTGTTTATGACAGACAACCATGACTCATGAAAATCACATTATACTGTATCCGGCTCATGGCAGATGAATACAACATCCTAGCATAATAAAGGACAAAGTGCTGGCATTTCTAAGGCTTTAGACTTGATTTACATTAACTTTTTCAATGACTGCAGCCCAAGAAGTGTTTGTAATACATCTTACTGCAAATAGTTACTACATGTAGTTGAATGCCTGGCACTTGGAAACACCAATTTGTATGTCCGGGAGAAATATTGTGCTAACACAAATGAATAGCATTCAAATGTAAATTGTGTACATAAATTCTCCCTCATGAAAAAAGTGAAGCAATATTTTAAATATAATACAAGCTGCCTGCCTGGAGCTCAACCATTGGTCATTAATTGATTCAGTGGAGCCCTATGAGGAATAAAGGAAAAAATAGTGCACTCAAGCTGAAAACTAGATAGTAAAGGGAAGCAGCCCAAGAAGGTATCCCAAACTGCGCTTTGGGGGAGAAGGGGCTGTTATACTGATTGAACACAAAAGTAGTGCCTGATAGGGACAGAAAATACGCAAAGTATCCAGGATGCTGATCTGTGCCCCAAGCCTGCTGCTCTTCTTTGGAACTGGAGAGTTCGGTAGCCAGCTGCCTGGCCTGAGGACAGCCATGTACCAAGCAAGGATGTTCTTCTCCAACAGGACACAGCAGATGTGAAAGAGTATAATACAAATGTGATTTGAGGGCCTGTATCAAAAATCACCGAAGTTAAGAAACAATGCTATAGAGTACATGCTACTGGGAATTCTAGTTTCAGTGGTATATAGTACAAATTTCTAGTGTTGGAGGTTCAGGAGATAAACCTTGAAGTGGTCTCTGGTCCATCAGAGGCCGTTCCAGAGTGGCCAGGTTGCTTTACGTGTGCCAGTCCACCCCTGGAGCAAATATATAGTTTTAAGGGTGTTCAGCTGGCTGGTGATGTACACTCCAGAATTCATTTCAATTCTCTCCTGCAGATGGCACCATATAACAGAATGGAGAAATTGCTGCAGCTGGATAACATGGACAGGCATTCCACTGAGATCTTAGTTCAGCCACGAGCAATCAGTTATTAATGTATATATTTAAAACCCTGCAGCTGGAAAGTCCTACAGTTCCACTGGCAGGGAGACATATCAAACTGATCTAAAAAGTCTCCCCAATCTCCACCTCCTATGATTCTATTTGCTCCTCTCACAATTCTCTCTCCTTTTTGAGGCTGGCTGACAAGCTGAAAAGAAACTCAGCATAGCACAGGGGAAAAAGAGCCCTGTGTCCAAACAAAAGACAGGTTGGCTGAGAATGCAAAACAACATACCCTTCCAGTAAAAACAGACAAAGAGCTTGAACATTTGGAACTCCCTTTTTTGATGAGCTCAGTAATGAACAGTATTTCTAGTAAACAAGTTTACTACAACATAAAAGGGACACACAAGATATAAAGACAGATGAGTTATGCATTTACAAGCAAAGGGATGGATAAGCATAGCACATGATATGTCTGTATCTCCTGTATATCTGGTGTGCATTTAAGTTACTTTATAGTTTTGGTAGCTAGTAACTGGCGAAGTGATAAGAAAGGTGCAGAATGATCATGATTTGAATTTTTGTCTAATTTTTTTTCCCCTGCAGTATTTCTTTTTAAAGCTTAACTGTCAAGCCTATTTTGGCCAAATTCATCTGTGATGTAACTCCACAGGAAGTGAGATCAAGTCTGAATTTGGCCTGTTGTGTTTAGCTAGGTATGAAAGTCTAAGTATTTCAGGCCCTTCCATTTTTGCATGACACTCTTAAAAGTAACTGGCAGGAGCCTGGCAAATAAATGATCAATTGCACTTTATGGCTGGCAATAAAAGGAGTTCAGTAAAGGTTTCCCTCGCCTATAACCTCTGAGATCTGATAATGGCTGGAGGAAAGGTAGAGAAGAAGAGGAAGAGGGAATCTGGTGACTGCTATGATAGCATCAGCAGGTGAGTGTGATGGATATAGCTCCTACCCCTTGCAGCACATGCACAGCTCCTTGTGCAAGACAGAACCATTTGCAGCACCCACTGGAACAAATAAAAATGTGAATAGATGTTATGTACCATGGTTGTTGTCATGCACCTGCTTGTGTGAGACTCCCAGGAGCAGGAGCAGGGCCAGGAACTGTAGGGTGGCTGCAAAACTCCACACCTAGTGTGAATGCACCACACCATTGCAGTGTGCTATAAACATAAGACTGTATTCTATAAACAAGACAAAGGCTTCAGGCACTACAGATGCAAGTTGGAATATGTCAGAAGGAGAAAACTAACTCCATTCTTTCCTGTTGATATGCATCCCAGAAACAAGGGGAGATTCCTATGAGCTACTTAACATACCAAAGACACTAAGGGAAGATATTGAGACCAGTAAATAAGAAAGGTCAGGCAGCTGGAGATTTGGGTTTGTCCATGGGCTCGGAGAAAGGAATCCACTGATTCCAGATTCTTATGCTCCCTTTTCTCCATGACTAGTCCCAAGTCCCTTCAAACCAGGAGCATACCACTCGGGCTTATCTGTGTTCCCAGTGTACAACTTTTATGAACTTGGCTGGTATGGTAAGCGTGAAATCAATTCATGACCCTTTATTATCATAAATACTATTAACATACAGAGCTAATCAAAAATACAAGCAGATCAAAGAGGAGCTCACAGTCTGCTATTAAGTTAAGCTGAGAAGATACAAACTTAGAGTAACTCAGTAACACAGGATAATCCTACCTATTAAGGATTGGCATACATTTTCCTTTGCACCACTCCCAGTAGCTCTCCAACTCCTGAGCTCTATAAATGGGGTGCATCTCTTTGGAGTAACTTGACACTGAGGCCTCCTCTGCACTAGAGACATTACTCTGTTGCAGCTTGCGCTGGTGATGCAAGGTGCAACAAATGCAGTGTATTCCCACTAGCCATCCTGGTGTGGGGTCACAGTCACTACTATCCCACACAGAGCTCTCTGCAGGCATCCTATCCCACAGTATCTGGTATGGGTACCTAAAGCAGGTGCATTGTAGGCATATACAGTATTTGGCAGCAGTATGAAGAATACATTTATACAGCATAATTAATTTTGTGGTAGCAGTCATATTTGTACGATAACATTGAAATCTCATTCAAGTTATTATAACTGTATTTATAAGCTGTACTGGAACAGGTCCATTACTATGCTTATATTGTAACAATGACTGTATATAATTTGGTTTCCAAGTCTTCAGTGTTTGGCTGCAAATCCAGTGATGTTTTCCAGAGGAGGAAACTATCTATTTTACAAGGCTTTGTGATATACTGATCGGAGACCTCCAGTCTAAGTAATAGGACTAAATGGATCCCCAAATGCTTTGCACACTTTACTGACCATATCTACCTATCCATCTATCTATCTAATCTCATTTCTTCCAGCCCAGCCCCCTTCAAATTTATCTCACCTCACATTTTCCTTGATTTCTCACTATCTCCCTCAATCCTTTTCCCTCTTCTCCCCCTCCCCCAAAATATATTTCTGTCTCTTAAAATTATTTCCTACTTGTAATCATTGGTAGCCGTTACTTGGCAACTTCACAGCTACTTGTTCTGCTTGAATTCACGCTCCAGTTCCTCACTTTTATATCCTGCTACCCAATGCACGCTATCATACACCTCCATAATTATGAACACATCCATTAGGTCACCTCCAAGCCTCCTGACTAACCGGAACAAGCTGATGTAGCATATTCTTCAGAGCAATAATATTGTCCAAAAGGGATCAGAGCTAGATTCTGTTCACTGGATTAGGTGTAACCAGGGTTCTGTACAAAACCAATCTAATTCCTCTGATATATCATCATTTTTGAGGAAGAAAGAGGAGCTCAGGTTTTTAAAAAGGATGGAGCAAGGCAATCAGGGACTTAAAAACTATGGGCCAGAGCCTGAGCACCTGGGGATTCCTTCAGTGTGATGAAATCAATGAGTGATGTGTAGAAACACCACAGCCAGCTGTACAAACCCCTCTCCTTTGAATAAGGGGCATCTCAGGAAGAGGAACGTGTCCTAAATGGTCCTAAATGTAGTGTGCTCTATGGGGTGGTTAAAAACAAACACAATTTAGGGCATCCTGGAGACTGCTCTAACTTGTGTGTTGGACCAAATCAAACCCTGGCTTTCCTCAGGCCTGGGAGGAGGGAAAGGTCACCTTTACCCCTGGCCTATCCTTTCTTGGGTCCTTAGCTGAACAAAGCATAGACAGACCTGATCCTATGGGTCAGTTTAATCTCTGAGATAACTCCCTTAACCTATATGGATTTACCTTACATATAAATTTGATCCAAAGTGAGCAATTTTGACCTGAATTCTGAAAGTAATGTGCTGTCAGTGGAGCTGAGGATGGGGTGATGTAGCCATGCTACTCCTGACTTGTGGGAAGGTGTGGAGCAGCATTTTGCACCTGCTTGAGTCTAAAGAGTTAAAGACTTGGAGATGACATATGCTTTCATTATATTCCCTATGATATCTTGATGGAACTAACTAGTCAATTACATCTTCGCTCATCAGTACACCCCAAATCATGCTTTCCTAATTACTGGCCCTTTAAAGATTCTAATTTATCAAGACACAAATGTGCAGTAAAAATACAGAAATACCAACATGGAGAGTTTCAGAATAATAAAGAATCTGTGTCCCAAGAGTTTAATCCCAGTTTCATGACACTTCCTTTGTTAGAGAGACATATATATATATATATATATATATCCCTGAGAATCCAACTACAGTTGTTATATTGCAGACTGTTCAGCAATTCTCTGGGCTTTTTTCCAAGTTAATTTATTTTTAACGTCAGGCACATTATTCAATTAATTATAAAGCAAACATTGAGGTTTTCAAGAGCTGTTTCTGACAAAGCTGTAGAGTAAATATGCGTGAGAACAGCAGAGTTTAAAATCTCTGTAAATTTTAACATCCAGCCCTGTTGCTATAAACAAAGGGGATAAGTCCTTAGGGGAGTTATTTATTAGAGTGAATCACAATAGATATCCCTAGTGGCCTACTAAAGGGACGATTAATCCTTTCTCTAGCGATGGACGTGGATACACCATACTTCTGACAATGGATCTTACAGAAAGCATTCAAAAGGAGAGGTGACCTTGAAACGCTTCCAAAATTCTACAAGGACCTCTATACCTTTCACAGCTTGGCAGATTTAAAATGTCCAGCGATCTGACTCTTCACCACGGCATTTCTATTAAATTGAGGAATAGGAGGTGGAAAGAGTCAATATCCACCAATTCCTGATTGCTCTTGTAAGCATAAGACATCAATTTACAAGGTGTGGGATACAACCCCTTAATCTTAAAAAGGGTACCCCACCCTGCTTAGGGCTGTGCTGAAAAGTTAACCCCCTCCATCACACTCACCTCATAGACTCCTGCCAAGAGGCCAGGAGGAAAAAATTAATTCCTGACCTTGAATTTGGAAATCAGTTTAACCCTGTGTGTGTGAGCAAGAATCAGCATGGCAAAGTGTTCATCTTAATCAGACCTGAAGATATCACTGGGTCCAAGTAAGTTTCCATGTGCTTTTTCTGTCACTGTAAAAAGATTTCATACTGGGGGGAAATAATTTAATAGTTCTTGGTATTATCAGCATTCGTGATTAGAGGCAGTGATGCTAGACGTTTAATGGGAGCAATGGGAGATTGGCAGTAGGAGCCAGGACTCCTGGGTTTTCATCCTGTCTCTGCCAGACATGCTGTATGACACTGAGCAAGTCACCTCCTTTCTCTGGGCCTCAGTTTCTCTATCTCTGCAATGTGGGGAATAGCCCTGATTCTAGAAGGTCGTTAAGCACATCCCTAACATCAAGCCCATAAGTTCCAATGATGATTGTAAACCCTTTGGGACTGGGACCATTTTTGTGTTCTGTGTTTGTACTGGTCCTAGCACAATGGGGACCTGGGCCATGACTGGACCGCCTAGGCACTACCACAATACAAATAGATAAAGAAATAGTAATATAACTTATTTACATGCTTAAAGTTAGGAATGTGCTTAAGGATCTTCCTGAATCCAGGCCAATAATAGTTAATGGGATCAGAGAGTTGTGTGGATTAAGAGCTTGCGGCAGATGTAAAGTGCCACGGAAGGGCTAAGTATAAGTGTTATTGTTATCACCAATAAGTTATCCCAAGCCTCATGATATTTGATGGTTTTCTTTAAAGACCTAGGCCCACATCCTCTCAGGTATTTAGGTGAGATCAGTGGGAGTTAGGCACCATCTCCTGAAGTCATGTGATTAGGTTAGACTCTCAGCTTTCATTTAGAAATAAAAGTAACTTTCTAGCCTTCATGGCTGCAGAGAAAAGCTAGAAAACATGACATGTGTGCACCCCCAGAGTCTCCAACCCCAACATGCAAACAAAGCCCCTCAAATGTATTATTGCTTTAAAAATCTTGTGCTTTCTAAGCCCATCTCGCAATTTTGGGGGCAGCCTGCCTGGTGATTACTGAAGGCGTGGCGACGCTGCCGTGTCCATTTCCTGTATGGTCGTGTCCCCCTCATTTTCCCTGACTTGCTCTCCATTTTAGATCTTTTTATCCCCACCAAACTTTTCTCCCCCTCTTCTTCTGATTCCAGCCCCCTCTCTTTTACCCTTTATCTGCCAGTGAGATTTTCCTCTACCTTTCTTCATCTCTTCCTCTTTTTCTCTCCCCCCTTCCCTTCCATAAGAACATAAGAATGGCCCTACTGGATCACACCAAAGGTCCATCTAGCCCAGTATCCTGTCTTCCGACCGTGGCCAATGCCAAGTGCCCCAGAGGGAACGAACAGGGAATCATCAAGTGATCCATCCCCTGTCGCTCATTCCCAGCTTCTGGCAAAGAGAGGCTAGGGACACCATTCCTGCCCAGTCTGGCTCATAGCCATTGATGGACCTATCCTCCATGAATGTATCTAGTTCTTTTTTGAACCCTGTTATGGTCTTGGCCTTCACAACATCCTCTGGCAAGGAGTTCCACAGGTTAACTGTGCGTTGTGTGAAGAAATACTTCTTTTTATTTGTTTTAAACCTGCTGCCTATTAATTTCATTTGGTGACCCCTAGTTCTTGTGTTATGAGAAGTAGTAAACAACACTTCCTTATCTACTTTCTCTATACCAGTCATGATTTTATAGACCTCTATCCTATCTCTCCTTAGCCATCTCTTTTCCAAGCTGAACAGCCCCAGTCTTATTAATCTCTCCTCATACAGAAGCCATTCCAGACCCCTAACCATTTGTATTGCCCTTTTCTGAATCTTTTCCAATTCCAGTTCCAATCTGCACGCAGTATTCAAGATGTGGGTGTACCATGCTCCCTTTCCCCCTCATCCTCACCCCCTCCCTTGTCTATCTCCTCTCTCCCCCTCCCCTTTCTCTTTCACCTGAATCATGAAGAAAGGGGATGGTTTTTAAGAAGACTGATAGTTATCTCCTCCAATCACTAATCCCATAGCTCGCGCCCTCCTCCCCTAGCCGTGCTGTAGCAGCCAATCCGAATCCAGGGCTAGGAGTCCCTCCCTTTGCCTCTACCCAATCCGATGGCGCCGCTCTCACCCCTCCCCCCCGGCCCCGTGGGAAGGAAGGGGGGGAATGTTGTCTGTGCTTTCGTATTCTCGAAGCCTGGTGGGCCCGCTGGGGCCGGCCACTCTCTACGCCATTAGCGTGGCTGGCGCACTTGGCGTAGGCGCGTTAGCAGGGCTTGCGGTGCAGGCGGACGGCGGCGGCGGCTCTGCGGGGCGCGGGCAGAAGGTGAGAGCGGGGCCGGGGCTGGGTCCCGTCGCCGCGCCGGTCCCCCGCCTGGCGGCGCTTCGCTCCCGGTGCAGAGGCGCGGCCGGCCGAGCGGAACCGGGCCAGGAGCCCGGACCGGGCCGGGGGAGCAGCGCCCGGGCCAGGCGGTTCCGCGGCCGGCCGGCGGGCGGGGGCTGCGGCAGGGTCCGGGCTGCTCCTGCCGCTGTGGCCCGTGGCGAGGCCGCCGCCGGCCCCAGAGCCCGGGCTGGGCTGGTTGCACGGGGAGGCGGAGGCGGGCAGAGACCGGACTCGGCTCATCGCATGTATCAGCGAATAACTCTCGGGCTTTAGCTGCGCTAGGGAATGGGACAGAGCAAGCCCAGCTCTGGTGTGCTCCGGTGTCAGACCCCTCGTGTAGACAGGCACTTGCAGCCAGCTCCCCTGGGAGCAGGCGGTGTTTGTTACATGGGCTTTCAGCTGGTTTACGTTGGCACGGGTGAAAAGGGGTCCGGCCGCCTGAACTTTGCTTACGTGAGGACTCGCTCGGGTGCGCCTGACCCAGGGGAAACGCTTTATTATTAGAGCTAGTTGGAAAATACAGAGAAGGAAAAAAATGCAAGTTTCTGGGGGTGGGGGTGGAGAGGGTCAAAATTTTGAAACTTCCCAAAGAGCTCTGACTTCTCTTCTCCCCCCTCCCCATTTCACCAGTATTTCTGACCATTTTTTCACCAGATCAACTGTTAGACTTGCCTTCCTTTGTAAATTGCCTTGAGATCTATGGATAAAAATTGTTCTAGCACAGATTAGGATTAAACACATCTTGCAAAATAGAGAGCAACCCAGGGGTAGTAAAAATGGCAGTAGGCATTAAAAGGGGGGAAAGGGATCTCTGAAGCAGGCTAACTGGATTCCTCCTCCTTAGATTGCAATGAGGTTGAACAGAATCTTATCCACCTAAACAGGTTTCAGAGGAGGAGTCCAGGGCTGGCTGGGACTAATTTACTCGTTTCCCTCCCTGCTTGACGTTCAAGACCTGTTGGAGCAGTAGCAACAGACCGCAGAGACCTGTGTAAAGTAGTCGCACAAGGGGAGGAGACTGAAACCGGGAAGCCTTGAATGTGCGGTCTGCAGACCTAAAATTTCTTCTTCAGACAGACTAGTTCAGGATGACTTCCTCCTATCAGAGATGGTTTCTGAAGGGGGCCTGATGGACACAGAGCATCACTGCCTCTAAACACGAGAACTGCAGCCTGGAGAGCTCCTGCTGGTTCGGAGCTTGGATTTTTCTCCCTCCTTTTCCTCCTTGGAGATGTTCCAGAGGTTTACTCTGTCCTCTTCCTCCTCACCTGAAGCCTGCCAGGGCAATGATTCCACAGCCAGATCCGACCACCAAAGAGAGAAGAGGATTGTGCATTTAAAGCTGGGCCGTCATTGCAATTGAACTGAAATTTACACTCGCCTTCTTTTACGCCTGTTCCTCTCTTCATCTGTGTGCATTTTGAGAAGCTCCTCTCTGACTCTGATTTTGTTCTGCGTTCCTGGACTTCTCTCACTGAGCCTGCCCATGGCTTTCCTGATGAAGAAAAAGAAGTTTAAATTTCAGACCAGTTTCACTCTGGAGGAGCTGACTGCTGTCCCCTTTGTGAATGGTGTTCTGTTCTGCAAAATCAGGCTGCTGGATGGAGGGGACTTTGTTAGTTCCTCTTCCAGGTAAGAGGCTCTGTGTAATTCTCTCTTCTCACCACCCTCATACTCCTCCTTTCCTGCTTAAATTATGTTGGACTGAGTTGTTAAGTATGTTGCTAACACTTGCCTGCCTCTTCCATGTGATTTTAATAATCCTGGTGCATGCCATTTCTCTTCTCCCATCTGATCATAGCCCCGAGTCTGGTCATTGTTGGCCAGCTGTATGTGTGTGGCCTCTGATCAGAATTGAACTGAATTCAGCTATGAGGGGGTGACATTTCTGAAAGAGATTGGGGTCTGTTGATGAGCACTTTGGATCACAAGTCTCTCTTCCCCCCCCACCCCCAAAAAAACCTCATACATACTACATATGAAAGAAATAACCAAACTGTACTTTTGCCTAATGAGAAACTTAACTCAGTAGAAAATTGCACCTAAACTGATCAAATGAACCCTGCTCAACTTTTCTCTCCCTGTTTGCTTCTGAATTACTGTCCTTGGTAAGGGTTGAAATAGCTTGCTTTGCATTGCAAATTGCCATGCAAAGGAAAACGGCTGCCTGGAAGTTAATGTTGTTAGTTTCAAAACCATGGTTTATCTTCTCGAATGAGTGCCATCGAACCTCCTGTTTGCTGTAACTTTTTTAGCGAGCAAAACACTGCAGCAATAATGTAATCTGTAACATTTGGACCATTTCTATAGAATTCTTTTATAAGGCCCTTTCCCATTGTGGGTTGGCTAGGATTCTCTCTGCCTGCTTGGGGGGGTCTTTGTCCCCACCCTCACTACAAACTGCTAATCAGAATCTGTTTTGTTGCCATCTATGCACATTGATTATCACCTCCTGCTATGCAAACACAAATTCCAAAACAGCCCTGGACTTGTTGTCTTACTGCCTCGGTATGGTTAGGACAGCCTTCAGTGGTTTTAAAAATCTGTTTTTATGTTAATCCAAGCTTAATTAATCTTATTTAAAGGTAGCTGTTAGTGTCGCTTGGTCTCCAAAGGCTCTTATGGCCCTGTATCCTGAGAATGGTGGGAGCTGTTCCATTCTAGGAGAGAGGGTTTTTACTGGCCAACTGTAAACCTTTACTACCTTGCGAACATGTATATGTGTGTCTGAGCAACCCTGCACCAGAGCACCAAGGCCTGATTTTTGCAGAAGTGCTGAGCACCTCAACTCCAGTTTAAGGTCGTGGGAGCTGCTGCACCTCTGGAAAAGCAGACCCTAAGTGAGTTCCTCCCAGGAAAAATAACACTCTTCCTTGCAATTTTCTCCCCTGTTAGATCCGTGGGTTTGGTAGAAGTAGCTTATCTCAGGAATTTTAGCTGTATGTGAGCTCGGGAAAGAATTAACCCCTTTACTTCCTAGATCAGCTCATTCATTTGGGAACTATTCCAGGTGAACTTGGTCTCCCAGACTGTCCTAGAAAGCAGGTTGCAGGAGTGCAAGTTTGGTGCTACCGCCAGCCTTGTCGGTTGGCATTTTGTGTGGGTTTTTTTTAGCTGTTTGAGGTTCAGGAGTTTTCTCCGCATGTTCAGGTGCCTGCAGAGATCATCTGTAATTTAAACCAAATGCATACGTTACTCTGACTCCGCTTGATTGCTCATAAACCAGCAAAAGGGGAAGCTGGATGTTGGGTTTGCTGCCTTTCCCCTAGCCTGTCTTTGGTCTAACTGAAAGCATGTGGGAAACCTGTTCCTATTAGAAAAGTTACTAGGCTCAGTGGTATTAATTCATTTGAGCTCTTCCAAACCTTGGTCTCTTGCAGTCTCTCTAATTATAAGAAATGATGATCTTCTAGGAATTGCCAGAAGTAGGCTTACCATGTACTGAGGATCCCCAGACTTGCCTTAGTTTACTGCCTTTTCCATTTTACTGTGACCCTTTTGAAATTCTAAAGATTTGGGGAAAGGTTAGGGGGAATTAAGAGAGATTATATCCATGTTGAATTGGAAGTTTGTATATGACTAAGAATTTAGCTAGAGGCTGTGATTGTTTTTTTTGGCACCAGAATGTTTCCAAAAGAGACTGGATTCCAATGTGCTTGCTGGGGCAAACCATTCGGTGTAACGGAGATTCTTGCTGTGTTGATTATGGTGTGGTACACACCCACGTACAACTTCTAAATGCTGACTATCATTGGCAATAGAATGTCAGGTATTCCCTTCTACAGAAATTTTTCATGACTGGGCAAGCAGAACAGCTGCCACTGCTCTCCAGCCATGATCTCCCCGAAAGAAGAGAGGTGGAAACAACATCTGGTTAAGGAAGCCTGTGTACCATAGGGAAGGCTTATCATGGATTTTAAAATTGGTTTAGCTGAACTGGTTTTAAAACCTGTAAGGGAATTTCCCAGATTAGGCCAGTTTTTGATGTAGAAGGAGCTCTTTTGGGGTTTCTGTGGAAGAATTCCTTCTTTTGGAATCTGACCCACAAGAGAGAGAGACCTCTACCCCGATATAACGCGGTCCTCTGGAGCCAAAAAATCTCACCACGTTATAGGTGAAACCGCGTTATATCCAGAGGTTAAAGTGAGCTGGTACGGTCAGGCTTCCCCGGTAGCGATTTAAAGGGCCCGGGGCTCCCCGCTGCTTTACCGTGTTATATCCAAATTTGTGTTGTATCCGGTCGCATTATATCGGGATAGAGGTGTACTTGCCATGGACTTTTAGTTAAGAAACCCATGGACAAAAGTGTGAAAGTTTTGGTGAGAGTTCAGGGAGGAGGCATATATGATCTATCACTCAGTAGCATTAACTGAGTCGGATTGACATGAGCAAGCAGTTTAATGACCCAAACCGTGAGTAAAGAGGAAGTTTTATTCCCATATCCCAGCAGCATAGCTTTGTTCCAAGACCATTCCAACCTGAACTGCATCTACATGGTCCTGTTCCATACTGTAGAGTTGGATGGAGGCCCCTCTGGGTTGTGGGGCATGCCGATTCCAGCCAGAAAACGTTAACGCCCTGAGTCTGGAACCCCCTCCTTTAACTGAAACTGTAGCCAGTAGCTCCTCTGGCTGAGACTGAAACAAAACAGCCTAGCTAAGAGGAACCTGTCCAAAATGCATTATGACTTAACGCGTTTAGGAATTCAGAATATCCTGGAAAAGCTCCAAGTCCCGTGAGTGTTTCCAGCTGGTTTGGCGTTCTCATTTTCAGAAGTGTGCCCTCTTATGCACACAAGCTGGCTTGGCGGTCCACATTAGGCCTTGGCGATCTTACAGTATGAACTTGCAAACTGTAAATTCCTTTTCACATTTTCCCCCTTTAATCAAGTCCTCTCCTAATACAGCCTGGAAGAGTCCTGTGAGGATAAGATTTATCTTATCAATGTCCATTTACAATGCTCTGGCAGAATTGCAGGCTATTGTTCTGTGTTGGTTTAGTGCTGTCTAGTTGGAGTACGGAACCTGGTGTTCATGAAAGCACTGTTTTTTAGAGCCAGGCGTAGGGCAAGCAGGTGCTGTGCAAGTTTTCCTACACAGCTCTACCAATATGCCTCTGTTATATACTAATCAAGGGATTTAAAAATCCCCAGTCACCGTTGTATCAGAGTGCTTCCCAAGTGTAAAGAGCGGGGCACCAACATGATGTATTCATGGCCACTGGTCTTTCTAAGCAGATCAGCTGCTGCATTCCCCCTCTTCCCCCCCCCCCCCGCTAAAGCTTTTCCGGGGTGTGTACCTTCCATCTTCAGTGTTGCAGTAACCTAATCTAGGGATCTCAAATGCGTACATCACCACGGCCCACTCTCTCTAGATAGGATCAGGCTCAGTCCTCTAGCCACTTGCAGGTGGAAGTGGACCTCCTCTGGGGCTACATGATCAGCCAGTAGCACCAAGAAACCCCAAAGGGGGACACAGGCTGGAGACTGACATTAGAAGTTGAGGGCTAATGAGGAGTTCAAAATAGAGACCGCGTCACCACAGTGTTGTCTGAGTTGTGTGATAGCCAAATGCCCCTTTTCCAGGTGCTGATGTTGGCTGTCCGTTCAGAAAGCTGGGGGACCGTGCTGTCTACCTCTGATGTAAAAGAGCTGAAGTGCCAGGCGTCCTCCACCTATGGCTGACACTCTAGCATAGTGGTCCCCAAACTGTGGGGCATGCCCCCCTAGCGGGGAATGAAGGGACATTCACGGGGCATAGTGGGACCCAGGCCAACCCCCACGGGGGTGGGGAGGGAGTGCCCCCCAGTCCTGCTCTGCCCCAAGTTTGCTCCAGCCTCAGCCCCTGGCTCCGGACACAGCTCTGGCTGCATCTGCAGCTCTGCTCCTGGACCCAGCCCCATCTGTAGCTCTGCTCCAGCCTCGGCTCCTGGCCCCAGCGCCTGACCATGGCTCTGGGGGGTGGGGGGTGGACAGAGTCCATTACAGGTAAGGTAGGGTGTGACCTAAAAAGTTTGGGGACCACTGCTCTAGCACTTGAACTCTGGCTTAGGCCAGGGAACTAATTTTTTCCTCTTTCTTTCTTCCACAAATTAACAGCTGCTCATTGGCAAACTGAAGTGGAGGAGTTGTGATCCAGGAAGAGCTGACCCTGTTAGGGTGGTCTGGCTCATTAGGAGGCTTTTCCGTGCTGTAGGTTGGGCTGAGGAAGTTGCTGATGTGGAGTCTTATGACTTTCAGCTAAGTGCTATAAGAGTGTAAGGCCACTTCCTCTGCTGATTGCAGTGTTCACAAACTTACCCCAGAGAAACTGAAGGCAAAGTAGCTGGCATTTGGAGATGCACTTGGTGCAGCTGATGGTCCCATGTGAGTTAGGGTCTGGCTCTCAGTGTAGCAGTGACTTTGTTTGCTTTTCCGGATGAAGAATCTGTTTGCTTTAGATAACTCCTTCTCCCAGAGGATACTGAAGCACTTTACAGCTGTACTTGCACGTCACCACTGAAATGCAGCTCCCTCTGGGGTCAAAGGGAGTACGGTACACAGCACCCTGCACAGCCGATGGAGATGGTGAAGTCTGGGCAAGAACATCAGGGCAAACCTCTGCTTTTCTAAAATGTGCCATGAGATTGTTCTTGTCCACACAGAGTAGCCAAGACACCTTTTTATCAAGGTCTTGTCTGAAAGAGCGAAATGTGGTACATTGCTTCCAGTTCTTCAGTGGATGAAGGGCTGACTCAATCCTGCTGGGATTTAACCCTGTTTCCGCATAGTCTAGGTATGCCACACTTTAAGTTTACGGAATTACACAATCGCTCTCCATAGTTAGTCCCTGCCAGCATGAGCAAAATAATTGTCTATAAGGATGGGACAGGATTGGGGGGGGAGGGGAATTCTCTTGAGATCCCACTGATTTGAGGTGCAGGTGTCTAACTGAGGGCAGAATTTGGTTCTAGCTGTAGGGGTCGCTGCTTGTGTAGTAGAGCCAGGCTTGCTTCATCCCAGCATCTGCAGGCGTATGCAGCAGGGTGATTTCTGAAGTGCTCTTACTGCAAGCATAGTTGGAAGGAAAGGCCTTCCCTGTGTAGAGACGAAAAGCTCTTTATACCACCGAACAACATCACCGGATACAGGAGTTTAGGACACAGTTCTCAGCTACCAGGTGAGGAATGCCATTGGGAGCCTTAATGAAGGAGGCATTTGAATGTAGCCTGATGGAAACAGCTCTCCTATAAGGTACAGCACAACCTAATTCAGCATACTGTCTGCTTAAGAGACAATAGCAATACAGAACAGGAGTACTTGTGGCACCTTAGAGACTAACAAATTTATTAGAGCATAAGCTTTCGTGGACTATAGCCCACACGAAGAAGTGGGCTGTAGTCCACGAAAGCTTATGCTCTAATAAATTTGTTAGTCTCTAAGGTGCCACAAGTACTCCTGTTCTTTTTGCGGATACAGACTAACACGGCTGCTACTCTGAAACCTAAAAATAGCAATACACACACACGCTTTGACAGAGGGTTGTACTCTTCCCCTCTTCCCCCCCACTTCTGTCCATGACACACACACACACACACACATCTATGGGACCGGGAGTGGGGCCAAGGCTCGAGGGAAGGGGACGCAGGTTGGGGGGTGGAGTGGGGACGGAACTGTGGCCAGGGGCCAAGGCTGGGTATGGGAGCAGAGCTGCAGCCAGACCGCAATGGGGGCCGGCAGCTGAGCCCATGGCCAGGTGAGGCCCTGCCCCCAGCCTCAGCCCTGTGCTGGGGATGGGACCAGGCATGGGGCAGGAAGCTGGGGGCCCACCTGTGGGCGGGACTGGAGCAGAGATGGGGGCAGGGAGGGGCTGGGTGGTGCTCCCTTGCCACCCCCGTGGGTGCTGGCCCGGTTCCCACCGCACCCTCCTCCCCAAAGGCCCCACAGTTTGGTAGCCTCTGTTTTAAGAATTAGAAAACAACATAGAGAGAAACTAGGATGTGTAGACAATGTAGAGAACAACTGTCTTCCACTGAGGTTTTAAACCCAGTGGAGTCAATGAGGTAGGGAAAATCCAGACAGCAAGACCTACAGAGAAGTCTTTTCCATTGACAGAGGTGATATGGTAGTGACAGAGGAAGCCAGCGCTGGAGAAACCAGGAAGGAGAAATAGAGTAAGACACAATGACAAACCGTTGATAGCTAACTGCAAACAGTCAGTTGTGGTGCCGTCCCAAGCTACCTTGGACCTGCTGTGTGTTTACATCACATTTTCTTCATACTTTCCCAGCCTGTGGTTTTGTATGCCTGTGGCTCGAACACCTGCGGCATCTGACATAGAGAAACTTCATTCTGAGCTGTTGCCTAATGCTGAGCCAGTCTGTTCCTGTTGTAGGTCATGGTTGAAGCATTCTGTTAACCTTTTGCAAAACTATGTTAAAACTTTCCCGCTATGGGGGCTGTATCGTGTTGTGTAAGGATAGTCCTGTAGACTCCATAGCTCTGATTTCCTGTCCTGCCTAGTGCCTCTGAGATAAGGGTTCTATGGCAGAAGATGGAGTGTGACTTTATTCTCTGTAACTGACATGCCGTGGAAAGCTCCAGTAGACCTGCTGGGACAGGGATCACGTTTTTCTCCCTTCCTTTCTGATCACGGCTCCAGCACCAATGGTTGCTCTGCCAGCTAACACTTACAACCTTTGCCATATGACTTTGAGCAGCCCATATTTCAAAAAAAAATTGCCCACTAGAAATAAATGCTCTACACTGTGGGGTAGGGAATCTGTGGCCCTGTTTAAAAAGTTGCAGTATCCTCTGTCCACTCCATTGTGGATTTAGGTCCAGTGCAGGAGGTGAGAGGGGGGCACAGAAGCCTGAGAGAGAAATCCTCCTTCCCTTGTAACTACCCTCCTAAATAGAGGGGAAGGAATAACCCGCTTTTGGTTCATCTCGCTTTGTGAGTTGTAATCTGTTTGAGCAATACATGTGTGCCTTTGGGACCTTGTGGTTTTGGGGCACATCTGTTGGTATTTTAATAGGCTGTAAGTTGCCCATGGCAAACTGTTCTAGTACCGGTTTCTAGATAAATACCAGGGAGGCTTATATTTTATTGCAGAAAATTGCATCTGCTGTTTCAGAGTATTCTGGGAAAGAACACCCACTTCTGCTCTTGGCATGTGTGTTTGGAGCACCTCAGGCATCCAGGCTCCCTGCCTGCTTGACTGGAGAGGGTCATGTCTGGGAGGATGAAGATGGCATGTCTGGATATGCAATCTCCTGTATCTAACGGGATTTGTTGCTGTATGCCATTAGAAAATTGGGATTTTAAGCTCCTTTCGGGTGGATAAAAATGGTTTTGTATCTTTGATGGCTCGTCAAATACTGGCCCATGATCTGATTGGGTCCATGCTGGACTCTTAGTCTGGTAATACTGTTTTCCTTTGGTACGGGCTTAGGACCTCAGATGAGTAATTTAACTCTTCCTGTGAGAGGTGTCAGTGCCTTGTCCCACCCTAGCACACGTGATTTAGAGAAACCCCCTTTCTTTTCCTGCTGACTTTTACTCTTTGCCCACGTCTTACTCTGTGCACCTGCTGGAAGGCATAGTATATAATCACTGTTATCACTGTGTCAGGAGTTAATGTCTTCGATACCATACAGCTGGGCTTTGAATTTCGTTTTAGTGCCTTGGTTTGAAAGGCACTTCCCACTAGACAAACAGTTGCACTTGTGTTCAGAGGAGGAACAACGTTGTTGGTTATCTGTAGCCTGTTGATGAGCGAGGAAGGAATTGTTCTGCTGGAGCTGAATTTGCTGATTTCTGTGAAAGTCTTTGTTTTCCTCTGCTGCTTGTGGAATCACCCCTTCTAGATGCGTTGATGTGGCTGAGCTGAGAAAAGATGAGGGAAGTGAGATGGGACGTGGAAATGAGGAGGGGGAATGAAAAGGAAGGACAAGGAGACTTGAGGTCTGGAAGGAGGCGGCGGTGTTGGGGAGACGGCATGTTCTTGATATGTCATAGCAAAGGCATTCGGTGGCTGGCATGGATGCTTTCCCTTTCAAACAGCAATAGATGAGCTGGGAAAACATGAGGATCATGCCTTCAGTGTGGCTGAGTTTATCAGTACTCTGGGTGAAGGGAGTCCTTGGCAGGGTCCTGTATTTACAGTCTGCAGTGGGAATGAGTTAGGCCATAAAGAAGAGCCTTTTGCTGGGTTGGGCAGAAGGTGGGACTCTGAACAAATGAACAACAATTGTAGATTGGTTCTGCAGGGCTGCTGCCCTCAGAGAAGGTTGTAGGATAAAGTATTCTAGCAGAGCTGAAATAAGAGATGGAGCTTTAAGTAGGATCTCTGAAGCTGAGCTTCTTAAGAGGCAGCCTCACCTTGGATCTCTTGCCCTGAAACTCACTTGAAACCAACATCGGAGGCTAGAAGGCTTCCTTTGAGGAGTCCCTTTTGGTAAAGATGCACGTTAAACATTTGGCCTCTCTTACCCTTCCGTCCTTTACCTCTGAGTAGCACAAAATGCAGGCAGCTGAGTTTCTAAAGTGTCTTAAGTGAATGATTCCTTGCCCTCCGTGTCTGTGGGGCCGTAGCAGCTCCGGGACGGACTACCTCAGCCCTGTGTCTGTCTTGCCAGCTGCCAGTCCATGGGGGGAGAGGGGATGACTTAGGGAAAGCTGTGTCAGGGTCCTGCCACCTTAGCACTTCCCTCTATATCACACCCCGACTGCCCTAGTGGGCTGAGAGGCAAGGGGCTGAAGTCAGATCCTCCATGTGCCAGGAAGCAGAGTCTGCCTTGGGCCTTGTCTCCTGGCGCTGAGGGTAGGTGTACGTTGGCCCTGCTCTAAAATAATCTGGCTCGTCTGCAGCCTAAGAGAGAGGCTTGGATTGGCGGTAGCTTTTCTGTAGCTGTTGATTAACAGGAAGTGCCATCTCAAAATAGAGTGGAAGTGGGTTTGGGGTTTGTGTTGTAGGAAGATTAAACACACTTCTGCAGAAGAAACAAAACACAGATATTTCCGTAGCAGTTCTCTAATGGGAATCTGATCAGTGAATATCTCTGCTTTAGTAGAGACCCCCTAGCCCACATGCTGAGATGAAAGATTCTGTCTAGCATACGCCTAGGTGTGTACTTGTAGGAAGAGGCTTGATGTCTGACACACCCCTCATTTCAGTTCTGTTGCTGGAATGTACTTTGTGGGTAAGACTGCTGCAGGGTTCAGAGGCTACAATGAAGCTTGACAAGCCGCCTAGAATTGCTTTTCAACTAGCTTGTTTTCCCCGTAGCTTTTTAGCATTTGGGTAATGGCTACAGCCACATTACAACAAGAAAGGGTGTTTGTGTCTTTGGGCTTGGAGGGTGGGCAGAAGAATGGAAGAGACTTGGGTCCAGGATTTTCAGTGGGTTTGCTTCAGGATGGATTGATTTAAATCAACATTAGTCTTGTTTTGCATTTGTACTCTTCAGTTATTTTCTTAGAGATGTTGATTCTCATTGCTTGGTAACCGTTAAAATGTTGATTTGTAACTAAATATAGAGCCTTTGCACTAAATTTGGTGCTGCTTTTTGCTAACCTGAATGCACTATTTACACACTAAGCGTTTATATAGCTCAGAGGTGGGCAAGCTATGGCCCGTGGGGCTGTCCTGCCTGGCCCCTGAGCTCCCAGCCAGCCCCGGCCCCTTCCCTGCTGTCCCCCCTCCCCTGCAGCCTCAACTCGTTGTGCCGGCAGCGCGGTGGCATGGCTGGCTCCGGCCGGGCAGATTTGCCAATGAACACCGGGTGATCTGGCATGGGCCCCCCAATAACAGGGGGACCCAGGGCCAGGCACTTGGGCAGCTCAGCTCTGGTGCACCCCCTGCGGGGGGGGGGAAGGGGCTGCACTGCGGGGGCAGGGGAGCAGGCGGGTGGCGGGAGTACGGGGAACGTGGCCAGAGGACTCGGGAAGAGCACCGGGCGGCCGCGCAGCCAGCCGGAGAGAAGTGGCACTTTGAAGGGGAAACTGACGCTTCTCTCCGGCTGCCCCTGCTCCTCCTGAGTCCTCCGCCCATGTTCGCGGGGCCACATTCCGAAAGGGGCTCCCACGGGGCAGTCAGGGGTGGGGATCCCAGGAGGGGGCGGTCGGGACAAGGAGTGGGGGTGGGGGTTGGCTGGGTTGGGGGTTCTGAGGGGGGCAGTCAGGGGGTGGGAAGTGGGAGGGGGCAAGGGGCAGGCTGTTTGGGGGGGCACAGCCTCTCCTACCCAGCCCTCCATACCGTTTCACAACCCTGATGTGGCCCTCGGGCCAAAAAGTTTGCCCACACCTGATATAGCTTAACATACATGTATTCAGATTCTTTGTATTATGGTAGAAAATGGTGAATGATGGATTTCTTATTTACTGGATAATCTTTTTTTTTATTATTATTATTTACTTGTGACTTGTGTCAAGGTGCATTTGGATGGAAACGAATTCAATTAAATTCACACACACAATGTTTTTTTAGTTAAATAAATCTACCGAAAATGTTCTGGATACATAAGGAAAAAAGTATGTGTATCAAAATACGTCTGTGTTTAAAACTGATTTATTAAACAAAGGAAGTATCTGTAGTTAATGCATTGAACTGATTGGTTCTGGTGACCATGTTCTTTGAGATTTTAGAACTAGTAGATCTGATTGTCTCAGGCTCCATTTTTATTCATAAGATTGGAAGAGGAAAATAAGACTTCCTGCTCTTTAAGCTCCCAGTCCACTTCTGAACTTGGAATGAACTAGTCATTGAACTAAGCTAGCTGAATAAACTGAAATGAAGAAAAATAACCTCTTCTGCAGCTGTAGAAAAGTCTACTGCCGTCAAAAACTGCTTTAGCACTTCAGCAAACTGTGGTAGCTGATGCTTAGCCAGTGACTTCCACCAGTTCATGGTTTGACTCTTCACAAGTTTGCTGCTCAAGTTTTATTGTCTGAATATTTTTTATTTAACTTAAAATGATGTTGATAGATTAAAATTTTAATTTAGTAATTTAAGAATTTTAATAAATTAAGGCCTTAATATAAATTGTCATAATTTCAAATAGAATTTTAACTGTTTATTTTTAAAAATAAAGGTTTTAAATTAATTTAAAAAAATCTGATAAATCAAGACATTTATTTTTATCCACTCTGCTTCTCTTTGGTGTCTTTTCTTCATCCCTCCAGCCATTCTTCTCCTTATTCTGGCTGTCTTCTTGCTCTCATACTCCTCCTGAGGCTAGGTCTATACTACCCGCCTGAATCGGCGGGTAGAAATCGACCTCTCGGGGATCGATTTATCGCGTCCCGTTGGGACGCGACAATCGATCCCCGAATCGGCGCTCTAACTCCACCAGCGGAGGTGGGAGTAAGCACCGCCGACAAAAAGCCGCAGAAGTCTATTTTGCCGCCGTCCTCACAACAGGGTAAGTCGGCTGCAATACGTCGAATTCAGCTACGCTATTCACGTAGCTGAATTTGCGTATCTTAAATCGACTCCCCGCTGTAGTGTAGATGTACCCTCAGTGTTTTCTTTGTACTTCCCCTGAGTCTTGATCCATCTTTGTGTCACGCTAAATTCAAGGGCAGAATTTAAGATGCTCATAGTGCACTGATCTTTCCAGGGTCATTCCTAGTGTTCCTCAGTACTAGAAACAGGCAATAGCTAGGCTTAGGAATGTAGAAATTGCATGTACCAGATCAGACCAGGGTCGGTCTGGTCAGGTATCCTGACTCCAGCAGTGGCTCCTACCAAATGCTACAAAGGAAGATGCAAGAAATAGATCTCTACTGTAGGCAGTTACGGAATCACCTGTCCATAGGCAAAGATTCTTCCTAATCCCCATGGGTCAGATTGGTGTATGCCCTGAAGCATGTGGGCTTTTATGTTTTTTCATTTCTACTTCAGTAACATTGGATGGCTTCATGTGTATAAATGTCCAGTCGAACACTACTTAGTCACAGCCTCAGTGCTACCCTGGGTGGTGGTGGGTTCCACAGGCTAATTATACACTTGTGTGGACAACATATTTCTGCTTTTTGGTTTTAGATTTGCAGCCTTCCAACTTGATTGAATGTCCCCTTGCTCTTGTATTCGAGGAATGAGTGACTAGCTGTGCCCGATACACCTTGTCTATGCTGTTCTCTCCAAAGATCAGCCTCTGAGACAGCAACGTTGGGAGTGACAGTTTTGCCTTATGTGTTTAGGGAGTTGTCAAGTTTACATGGACAGCAGGGGAAAAAATCTGGATGCTGCCTTCCCTCGGGGCAGGGGCTGTCTGTTTACTGTTTGTACACCACTTAGCACGTTGGGGTTTTTTGGCCTATTATTAAGTCTCCTAGGCACTACAGTAATACAAATAATACCCAAGTCCATTGTAAACAAGAGACCTCCTGGCCCTGATTCTCTACTACATCCTAGCATAGCTCAGACACAGAGCAGGGTGGTGGCTCCCTGATCCTCAGTCACTTGGTCCCGGTGGAAGTTAGAGCAGTAGGAGGCCTATTCTAACATCCACCACTGGCATAAGGTCTGTATCAAAGTAGACATCTTAGCAAACCTGAGAATCCAGCCTTCTGTTTCTGCCTAAGCTGCGGCTCGTGTGAGGCTACCCTGATTGTTGTTCCAGATACAGCCTGAAAACCTACAACATGCTGCCTCCTGGATTGTGTAGAATAAGGCTGTTATCGGAGTAAGCTGCAGAGGACGCTGGATGTGCTTGTTGTGTGTAACTTCTGTTTGAGTATGCTGAAGTGGCAAGGACACCTTGCTGCCCTACAGCCCTTTACATCTTGCAAATGACTTTCACTATGAATCAACAGGAGTAGCCTTTGTGAGGGTAAACTCCCACAGCTAGAGGCAGTAATAAGGATGCCTGAAGATAACATGGTACTAGGAAACCTTCAGTCTAGAAATAGATTTCTGCAGCTTGAGATCTGATACCAGCCAGGAACACAGGTGACTGTTACAGGGCTGTAAATGGGTGTTGGCATGCAATGTGAACAAGCGTCCTGCGGATGGGGTAAAAAGGTGCTGCAAATGGGAGACGGTTCTCTGTTGTACTGAGGTGTGGACTCTGACGGTGCACTTGGGCACCACCTGGGAGTGACTCAGGATGGAACATGCCCAGGCAGGTCAGGGTGTTCCCTCCGGACTGCTTTTAATCACCCTGGGTTTGATTTTCAGGCTCATTATGCTGATAGGTCCTGCATTAAAGACTTGAGCCAAATCAGTGGCTGTTGAAACCCATTGTGTTGGTGGAATTACAACAGAGGTGAACTTGGCCTTTTTTGTGTGTGATTCTTGTTGTTTTTTTTAATTTCAGAGGTCTGTTTCTGCACAGAGAGCTTTTTCTTGTATATCTGGTGATGTAACAGCAACATCTTGTACACTGTAATAGGAATATGATCAGATTTTTCACACTTCAATGGTAAAAGAGCCGCATGTGGCTCGCAAGCCACTGTTTGGTCACCCCTGTTATAGAGTCTCAGATGAACAGTTTCAAACCCTTTTCCCAGTCTTATCCTACTTAGATCATGATTTTCCCAAAGATAAGTCAGTGACAGAGCTGAGATTAGAACCCAGGAGTTCTGACCCCCTAGGGTGTGTCTTCACTGCAGAGTTAATTTGGGCTTTTACTCAGGTGTTGCCCCAACCCTTCTGTCCAGGCCCCAAACCCTTTCACCCAAGTTTGGTGCTTTAAACTCTGGTCAGCTGGTCTGGGTGAGTGTATAGGCTAGAGCTTGTGTGCCCCTTTCAATGAGGCTGGTAACCCCCCAACTCTGCAGTGAGGACACAGGCAAAGTCACTCAAGTGCTGATAGTCCTCCAGCGCCTTCCCACAATTCCCCCCATGTGCCCAGAAAGACAGACAAATTTAACCATCGTTCAACGGGAAGGTAGCATAGAGCAGCTCATCTTACCGCAGCACACAAGAACATGGAATGTGCTCCCCAGAAGCCCTAGCAACACACAAGTGTGTGCAGCACCAGTGAGGACACAGTAACACAAGTGTGGCTGTGACCACCTATGCTAGACTAATCTGAATGATTAGACCTGTGTGCCAGTCACTGGAGTTAACCCTGCAGCAAAGACCCTAATTCCTTGCTCTCACCAACATAGTCCATCTGAATTTGCTTATAGGAGAGCAGTAACTTGGTTTGGGAGCACAGTAGGCAAATTCTTCTTAGGCTGGTTGGAGCTGCTGTGATAGTGATCAGAACAGTGGGAGCAGGAGAAGGGGGTAGTGTTTCAGTAGATGGTGATCAGAATTCAAAAAGGCATATTTACGAGTATTTAATAAACACATCTTTCATAGACTTGTATCTCAGTAACTGAGTGTCCCCCACCCAGCATCTCTCTTTAGTCATATCTTCTCTGGAACTGCAGTGTGAGCTCGGTTTGACGGATTCTTCTATTCCTGGCCTCTGACCAAAAGCAGTTCTACAGAAACAACGAGATGTGGCAATAAGACCTTGGGTTTGCATTTTTATTTCATGTCCGTCTCTGGTTCTTCTTTTATATCTATATCGGTCTTCTATTACAGCCTTCATCCTCCCCCCATCCCCATAACCTTTGTCTTTCCCTGCTGTGTTATGTGATATTTTCATTAATGATTTGGGTAATGGAGTGGAGACTATGCTTATAAAACGTGTGCATGACACCAGCCTGAGAGGAATTGCAAGCACTATGGAGGACAGGATTAGCATTAAAAATGACCTTGACAAATTAGAGGGGGCGGGGATTGATCTAAGGGCTAGTCTACACTGGGGGGGGGGGGGATCGATCCAAGATACTTCAATAGCGTAGCTGAAGTTGGGTATCTTAGATTGAATTACCTGGGGTCCACACGGCGCGGGATCGACGGCCGCGGCTTCCCCGTCGACTGCGCTACCACCGCTCGCTCTGGTGGAGTTCCGGAGTTGACGGTGAGCGCGTTCGGGGATCAATATATCGCTTCTTAATGAGACGAGATATATCGATCCCGGATAAATCGATTGCTACCCACCGATACAGCGGGTAGTGAAGACGTATCCTAAGTTACGCGACTTCAGCTACGTGAATAACGTAGCTGAAGTCGCTGTACTTAGACCTACTCACCGCTGTGTCTTCACTGCGGTGAGTCAACTGCTACTGCTCCCCCATCAACTCTGCCTGTGCCTCTTGCAGCAGTGGAGTACAGGAGTCGACGGGAGAGCGCTCAGGGGTTGATTTATCGCGTCAATTAGATGCGATAAATCGACCCCCTCTGGATCAATTGCTCCCCACCGATCCGGCGGGTAGTACAGACATACCCTTAGGTAACTCCTTTCCTATTCAGCTTCCACTAAACCTTCTCCAGCTAAATGAGCATCACCCAGACCGTTCTGCTTATTTAAACAGCGGTAAATCAAAGCTGGCTTTCTGCTTCAATTTCCTTTTAAATCCCACTGAACAGCAGAAGAAATAAACCATCCCAGGGAATGGGGAGAATTAAGTAAGTAACATTCGTAAAACACTTTTGAAAATGTATTTGTCATACGATATAGTCTGCTTTGATCCCAAAAGGGCTGTCGTAGCTTATTGAGCAATCAGGTTTAGCATTTGTGTTGTCTGTGGGTAAGTTGCCTTAAAAGACATTTGTAGCTTGGCATTAATGTGAGTGACTGAATGAACAGGGGTGGGTTTTTAGGGGATGTGAGTAGGCATGTTATTGTATGGATGTGACTGCAGTTCGTGTACGTATGCAGCAAGGTTTGGGAATTCAGGAGAGAGTATGTTTTGTGAGTAGGTGGATGTGGTGACCCATACGAATGAACTATTTACTTGAAACACTTATTATGGAAAGTCCAAATATTACTTGTCTCAAACAATAAACATTTGTTTACTGAGTCTTTGAGTCACAAGGCTTTATTTACCTCATCTGTCTCTGAGCCATTCTTTTTCCACCATATCTGTTAACATCTAGCCTGTAACAGCCAGCTCTTGTTAGTCTGAGAATACTGGGGTTTCAGGGAAAGAAGCATGTAGATGTGACAATCTACTATTTAGTTTGGCTATTGTTTTAATGAGTGACGTAAGCTCAGTCATAACTGAATGATTTCAGTGTGAGTCATGAGTAGCTAGTATCCTTTCTGTCCAAGAAAGACAAGCTCTGGATTTAAATGGCTTTTACCATTTAGACACTTACACATTGCTATATTCTGGGCTTCATCACCTTAGATTTCTTACCACATCATGTATCCATTGTTTTCCACTAGTCAGTGGCATCTCTCAGACTCCTGGAAAGTTCAATGAAAGTTTGTCCCAAAGCCTTAAATTGTTGGCCACACTTTGCTTGCTTCCATTCATCACCTCTTCCCAGACACCGACATTTTCTTGGAGGAAGGCTGCCCCACAAAGTAGTCCTCTTCAAACCATGATCCCCAGAAGTTTCCTTCCCAATTGAGAAACATGTGCAAATGAAAGGAAGGAATTTTTGCCATCCTATACTGCTCAAGGTGTACATGTTAGTTTTCACTCGTAGTTTTCACTTTTCCTTTATTTGGCTCTCCCATGGCTTGCTGCACAGATATCAATCTGTTTAATGAGTGTCTGTCTCTACAAACTTAATTGATTAAATTTTTATCCAGAAGTTGGAGGCATAATAAATGCTCGGCAAACAGGCACATGGCAAAGTGATCTGGAGGGAGAGCAGTGAGAATTCAATACATGCACTTGGAAGGTTCTGCACTGAAAAGCATAAATCCTACGTGCAGGGAGAGGAAGCAAACTGCAGAGAGACAGAACAGCAGAACTGGGGTCCGGCATGAGAAACCAATGTGATGGGTGCTGCTACTCAGTTAAAATTCATCTTGTCCTGGTGTTACTGTATGAAGAGGATGGTATCAGGTTTCGGGAGGTGGCCATGTGAGGTTGCTGTCACTAGTCCAGTGATTTGAAAAGGTTTGAGAACCCTTGGTCTACAGCTTGGGCTGTTTCTTTTTAATCAACATAAAAAAAAAAAAATCTTGGTGCTGTACAACCTGTGTCTAGGAATCTATTCACTCGCTGCGGCTGCTGTCTGTTGTGCGGCTACCTCTGGGGTTTAATGCAGCAGCCATTTTACACCGAAAAACTACAGTGTAAGATGTGAACTGTGTGAGTAACCACTTCAGCTGAAACTACGGGGAAATATTACATTCTGCCTACTTATCACCCAGTCTTTATGAGATCACTAGGGTTAAATCCCAGAATGCATCTAAATGCTGTGTCCTCATTAATGACCACAGGTGGTGAGGACCTCTTTGTATCTCCTCCTAACACTGTGCTCAAATACTGTTGCATACGGAGTCATCAGCATCACTTCTTGTAGTACATGGCTGCTATTTGAAAGTGTGTAATCCAGCTACTAGCCCTGCTTACTGAGAGCTGAACACCTACGCAGGTATCCTGCTTTGGAACGCATGTTTATTGGCTTGTTTCTACCTTTTTCCTAAAATCTTAGGGTGGATGGGGCAAGAGAAAGACAGGCTAATCCATGTTAATTGGTGTTCCCTAAGAAATACCTCGGTGCCTACCTCCCTCTTAATCCTTTGGCGAGTTTAGGGACACACCTGAGAGGTTAAAAGCTGGGACATGAGTGCTTCTGGGATGGAGAGAGTGTCTGATTACTCTGGAATGTTAATGGCCACTTTCTCCATTTGGTACAGTAGCAGGTCTAGCCATTTAGCTTCTGACAAACAGGGTGGTTGGGATTTTTTGTACATTTGACATAGTTATAACGCACCTTGATCTGAGTACATGGCAGCTGATTCAGGCGTGTGCAAACTGCTCTGCAGTGGGAAAAGGGGTACCAACATCAGCTTGCTGCTGATAGCCTCTTAGTGCACCAGCTACTGATGGTATAGCTTGTTTGCTGCTGACTTTTTTTTCCATTTCCTTGCACAGAAACCAGATAGCTGAGCATACAGGGTTTCCTCTCGTAATGGCTGCACTGTAGTAAAGACATCCTCCTGTTGGCACTGTCTGGACACCCTTTGGACCATAACTCTCAACCTGCCAAGGGCCAGATGTAGGACACTGGCCTTCTTTTACATATTCAGAGACACTTTGTAAAGAACACAATAGCCAAGATAAGTGTGAAATCATCTGGGGCGCATCTATTTTACAAAACTTTCACCAAGTTTGTAATGAGGCCTAGGGTTTGATAGCTGTGGGACAGGTGTAAATTCGGATGTATAGTAAATAGTCTGCCAGTGCATTAAACTACTGCAGACACCATAGCACCATTAGCTCGTTAGCTCCTAAAAATTGTTTCCGGAGCTGCTCATGGGTTACACTACAGCTACAACTGAGTCAGGGAACAAAAGTTATCACCTGACTGAGTTACGGTGTCATATGCTAGAGCATAAATGGGACCTAACAGCGTCCCCGAAACAGATTAAAACCCTGGACTGTCTCAGGCTTTAGCCTGATTACTGGGATGCAATTGGATCCCATCTACAGTACAGCTTTTGACAGAGTCTGTGACAGGGTCTTCTGACTTTGCTTTTAGCCTTAGTGAAATTGTGAAGGATTTAAATGTAGGCATCCGCCTCCAGGAATAGCTCCTGAAACTCATCAAATTTTTCCTTTCACCTCTGGGGAATGCCTTTGTCCAGCTTTCTTGGTCTTGCTGTACCAACTATCTCCACTCCAGAGAAAGCGAAATGGGAGGAGAAACCTGGAAAATGGTACAATGGCTGCTCCAACCAATCAGTCACATTTATTATAGGAATCCAAGATGGGAATTGGCTGGCTGACCTCTTTAAAACAGTGTCACTAGCTTGATCTGACTTGGCACTGGAAGGATAATATTTGCAGTGCTATCACTGAATGAAGTGGTGAACCAGTAAACAGGGCACAGAGTACCATCTGCTGTGGGCATGCAGGCGGGTTAGTGCTGCTCAGAGTAGCTGACACAGATCCACATCTTAGAAAGGGTTTCAAACTGGGAGCCATTGCAAGAGGACACTAATGACTATGAGCATCACGAATAATAAAGCTCTGCTCCTAAATTTGAAAGGTGAGAGAGCTAAGTAAGGAACCCTGCTCATAGGGGAAAGCTTGGCACACAGTATCTAACTTAACAGTGTGCTAGTTGGTTTTCTGCCATTTCTGCTTTTGAGTGTAAAGCGTCTAGCAATCTAGTGCAAATCGTGATGCACTATTGAAATGTCTGCCATAAGAAAGCTATCCTTTTCTTAAGTGTTTGTGCAAGGAAAAGAACAGTATTATACTTCCCCAAAAGATCGCAGAATAATAATTGTGGAAAATCAAAGGAGACAACTATTTTCACTAGCAATGTACTTTCTCCTTCAGGATTCAAGTCAATGTGAAACTCAATTTTTCTTTAATAATCAAAGGTCTGACAGGGTGAAAATTCTTCTCCTTTGGGTGTGCATGTTGGGATGTGTGGCTGGGCACACTTTGAAGAGACCAAAGTCTGTCTATGGTCTGTTTGGGAGTTTAGGTATTTTTCTGGTTAGCTGTTACTCATATGCAGGACAAGAGACTTCATTGATTCAAAGACAGCATTTATTCCGCGCACGGCCTTTTCTGACAGTATTTTCTGAATGTCCTTTTTAACCATCTTACAGTCATGGTTGGTTTTGTGGCTTGCTAGAATAGTGCTGTTCTGTGCTTGGCAGATGTGCAAGTAAATCGTGCTTGGTAACGATCTGTACTGCTGAATCTGAAACGCTTTCCACCTTCCAGCTCTAAGCCCCTAGTTAGGCAAAATCTGTACAAGGCCTGGCCCAAAGAGAACCTTTGGGGTCTCATGATCACCTTGCCCACTTGTATATTCTGACTTGCTGGTGGGATGTCGCTGTATAGCCTTCCAACCACTGAGCGCTCTAGTGCATTATGGCACCCCCTTTGTCACATTGCGCTATGGCTCTAGATGGGGTAGACCACTGGCTGAAAGGATGCACAGGTCCATCCTATTGACTATCCAGGGAGTCAGGGATATGTTAAATGGACAAGTTGGGAATTTGAAGTCCCTAAAGAAGCCCTTTCTTTAGACTCAGGCCCTCCACACATTCTGCAAAGAACTGGCACTTACTCTATGGGCTTGGTTTGGTTTCCATTGTGAGAATGGTATAATTACTCTTCCCAGGCTAAGTATATACATTTTTTTAATAAAACTTACTCTGTTTAGGGTCAGAGCTTAGCTGGCAAGGGCTCAGGTTTCTGGGGATGCAGAACAAAGCAGACTGCAATAGACAGTTACTAATATAAAACCTCTGAAGACCCAGTGGTGAGTCTGCACCTATGTCCAGGCGTTGGTCTGATCTATTTCTGGCTCCTCAAGTATAGAGTAAGGTTTAAAATTGGACGCATCTGTTTTAGGCTCTTAATTTTGCATGACTGTGTGATTAGGGTTGAGAGAGACATCTCCCGCCTCATCTCCTGGCCACACTTCTGCCATCTCATTGGTTTTCGTGTGTGATATTTTCTAATTGTACAGCTGGGAGTGTCCCAGAGCTAAATATGAAACTCTGGGCTTCATTCAAGGCCACCTTTAAAACATGCTCCCTGTAATTATCTGCCCAATGATAACTTGATGCCAGCAGATGGCCAGACAAGGTCTGCCACTTCATCAAACACCAGCCTATCTGAGCTGTTTAAAACTATTCTTTTTTCCTAGAAGAAGTCGGCTTTAACCGTTCACTGTTCCCCTTACTGTCTCCTGTCTAATGATTTTTAAGGACTTTCTAACCTGCCAGCATTGGAAGTGAAGTGATTGCTCTGCATGCAATCCATAAAGCACTTATATTTGAATGCAAGGATGCTTAATTTGCCCATCTGTAAAATGGGAAAATGCCCGCCTACTTAACAGCGGGGCACAAGGATTAATGTTTAAAGCATTTTGACTTCCTTGGATGAAGTGTGAGGTGATTATGTACAATATTTTTCTCAGATTCTCTTCTGTGCCAGTTCGGTATGTGACTCTCCTGAGGCAGACAGGATTCCCTTCCTTTGCTCTGTATCTTAATTCCCCAAGTTGTGTCATAGCCTTTGATTCACTGCTTTGAACATGGACGTCTCCTTGGCTTGATGTTTGCAGGGCTTCTGCCAATCCCAAATGCCTGCCTTGGATCTGTGAAGCACGTATGACATTTTTATATGTATTTTTGGCCTGCCTGGACTCCTTTCTGATCCCATATCCAGAGAATTTTCCTTGCTGAGCTCTCAGCATGAGTGCTACCTGCCATCAGATCAGGTTTATGGCATCACATACATCTGAGTTCTTTGACGTATTCTTCCCTCCTGTCCCTTTTTTTTAAAAAACAGTAGTTCTTTCAACTTGGCTGGTGCTGAGGATGCTTTATTGTGAGAAAAACCTTGCAGTCTCCTCCGAGAGAAGTACCACTTTTGGTCCCAAGGCCTGGAGCAGTGGTTTGAACACAGGAGTAGGAGCCAGGAACTCCTGAGATCTAAACTTGCATAAGACACTAGGATCCCTCTGTGACTTTGAGAAAATCACCAGCCTGCCTGTTTTCCCATCTGGAAAAGGGAATGATGCAGCCCCCTTTGTGGGCAGATAAGGGAGGATTCAGTATTTTTGAGCTAGTAGTAACCACCCTATTCTAGCTCCCTCCTGGATTCACCCTAACCAGTTTATACAAGCCGCACGAATGAGAGGCTTGTTGACTTCACCTTGAAGTGTGGGTCAGGCAATCCCGAGATAGAAACAATATTGGGGAGGTTTTCAGGCTGGTGTTGAAGGTATTTCTTCCTCACACCTCTGATCTCATTATCTTGTATTATGCCTTGGTGCTATGGTTGGGGATCGGGAGTGCTTTTAATAACTAAAGTACAGAGTATACCTGGTGCCCTCAGTCCTTTCTCTTTTGCGCTGTGCTAGGAGAGGGAGGGGATAATCCCTATATTAAGATTGCCAACTAATAGCTACAAATGGCAAAATCCCTTGTCAAAGATTCATTGCCCCCCACCCCAAATACCCTGAGAAGTTAATTGGCTCAAGGCGGAGGCCTGAGCTGGAAATAGATCAGGCCGGTGTGCAGAGGGACTGTTGGTAATGTGTGCATCATGCGTAGCCCCGGGCGCCCTCTCTTCACAGGTATTCAAACCCGTCCCCCGTGCTGATGCGCACCGCCCCCAAAAAAGAGGATTTGTTTCAAATGTCCCCTTTCCCTCCCTTGCTTCCTTTCAGGGCCTTGCAGAGGCAGGAATCTTGATCTGAAGTCCTTGTAAGTTAAAACAGGCAATTCTCTTGTTGCCTCCATTTCTCTCCCTTCCATTTTTCTGTGGTTCAGGCTACAGTAACTCAATTTAAACACCTTTTAGTTTGCCTTGCAGTACTTAGATTAGGTAGGGGGCTTGGATGGCTGCTTTCCCCCATTCCCAGACTCTTCCGGGCATAGGTTCTCCACTCCCCAGCACCATCTTTCTCTTGGACGGGGCCAGCCTCTGTTGCAGCTGCAGTGCAAACCAGGAGCACAAGATCTTTAGCTAGCATGGTCCCAGTCTGTTGTTTCCCTGCTTTCTGTGCATATGGTGGTCTCCCACTTGCAGTGCCTCTGTCCTCTAAGTGGCTCTCAACCTTTCCAGATTAATGGACCCCTTTCAGGAATCTGATTTGTCTTGCGTACCCCCAAGTTTCACCTCACTTAGGTGAAACCACTTGCTTACAAAATCAGACATAGAAATACAAGTGTCTCACAGCCACACTATTACTGAAAAATTGCTTGCTTTGTTATTTTTACCATATAATTTATAAAATAAATCAATTGGAATATAAATATTGTATTTCTCTTTCAGTGTATAGTGTATAAAGCAGTATAAACATTTCATTGTTATGAAATTTTAGTTCGTACTGACTTCACTAGTGCTTTTTATGTAGCTTGTTGTAAAACTAGGCAAGTATCTAGATGAGTTGATGTCCCCCTTGGAAGACCTCTGTGTACCCCCAGGGGTATCTGTACCTCTGGCTGAGAATCGCTGCTCTAAGGTTGCTGTGTTGACTGCAACCCAGCCTGAGAGCAGAGTTCCCCACAGAGAGCCCTGTGTAGGCAGTGTGCTTGCCTTGTAAGACATGTGGCTAAATTTGAGTCCAGGGCTGTGCAGGATGGGCTAGAAACCAGTTCTTCGACTTACTTCTAACAGAGTTTAGCCCCATCCACAATGGACAGCCAACCAACTAAACAGGTCTAGCTGGAAACGCTTAAACACTGTCCCCAAATTCTGTTTAAAGCTCAGTGTAGAGGAGATGTGTAGTCTAGTGTGAAATTTGGATTGGACCCTGTCTGCTGGTCAGGGGAATTGTCTTCGGCACCTAAATAACCAGAACTGTATGTGATGATTTCTGGCTGACGATTGAAATGTCATGCAAATAGAGCTTTGCAGACCAGGCAGCTGGGATTGGCTTGATCTGCTTTGTAACTTCCTTTCAGGCTTCTTGATATTTTTTTTCCTCTTTTTCTCCTCTCCCTCCCCCCCCCCAATAGAGAGGAAGTGCAGGAGAACTGTGTCCGCTGGAAGAAGAAATTCACCTTTGTGTGTAAAATGAGTGCCAATCCTGCCACCGGCCTCCTGGATCCCTGCATCTGCCGAGTGTCTGTGCGTAAGGTGAGTACCCAGCCTCCACCTCTGACGTCGGAACATCCCCAGCAGCTGGATGTATTGGTAAAGCTCCGTGGCTGCCTTGTCTTGGAGGTGTGAGAGGATGCATGGATATTGAATGGTAATTAGAAGCTTTATGCTTGGGCTAGTTGAATGGAAATAGTCAGCGCCCTTCCCTCCCACATCCACACCCCATCCTCCTGCAATGTTGTTTGAAGGGGAGATGAGGGAGGTGGTACCCTGGGTGCCATGGAGGGGTGAAATCCTGGAGGCCTATTCCAGCACTGACAGTATGATGAGTTTCCCTTTGTTCCCACAGTAAAGCTGATGGCTCCTTTTCCTGTTTTTCTTCTTGTTTCACATTATAGGAACTGAAGGGCGGAAAAACCTACTCCAAGGTAAGAGCAAAAGAGCGTGCAAAAGGAGTAGAATGCGGGGCTGTCCTGGGTTCACTCAGCGTCTCTGGCCCAGCCGCGCTCTGACAAATGGCCAGTGGTGGAATTTCTCAGGAAGCAGGGCTGTGTTTGTGTAAAGCAGTCTGAGGAAAGAGCCGTTACTTGTAGTTGGGGATGGAACTGATTTATTTCCCCTAAAACGGCAGGACTGTGACTTGCTGGGGCAGAATCCAGGTCCCATTGTACATGTGAATTCTAGAGATGGGACTGATCCAAAACCACTGACGCGCACATCCTTAAACGGTGGGGAAGTTCTGAGACCGATGTGAAACTCCAGCACTCGGGGTCATCCCTAATGAACACGCACACAGAGAATGTAGACTGTTACCCTGCGTTCCCCAGAATGCAGTAACCAGCTTGGACAGCAGTTAGGTGTGTGAGCTGACCTTTAGAACTGCAGTCTGGAGCTCTTGGCGCAACAAGGCGTGTTCATGGAGAGCACTATAGGTTGGAAGGGACGAACAGATTGATCAACAGAAGGGTTTTATTGGGAACTCATTCCTTTTCTCCTTCTATCAGGCATGGCATGCATTAAACCTCATGCACTGCAGTAGAGGCAACGGGCTGTGAGTCTCTTCCATCTTCAGACTGGGTCCTGCTGCAGGAAGGAGAGATTGGGCTGGTTTAAGAGTTGCGAATCTGCACGGGGCCCAAAGCCAACTGCTTGCATGGGAAGGCTGGTCTTTGGCCTATGTGCCAAAGTATCCGTGCCCAGTGGGCAGGTGTTCTTGTTCCATGAAGCCTCATCACCGTTTGCTCCAGTTGGCACCTTTATTGGCAGGGTCTGAGACCAAGGATGGAATCCGCTTTGGAGGCTCAACAAGGCTCTCACCCTTACATGTGGATTGAGGTCTGTGGGTGGAGGAAGCTGTTGCTGCCCACTCTGTTCCTGTTCTGTGGCTAATTATGACCTCAATCTCCAGGGCTGACCATCTGTTTCTCACTCACTAACTTCACATTTTTAAAAATGCTGTTCTTCCATTCTATAGAGCTGCTTACCCAGCAAGAGAGCCATGCAGCTGGAGGGAGGGACATGCATGCAACACCTAGTTAACTGAGTACATACATGCCTGTTCCCTCTTTAATCTATGTCCTGAATTTTTCCCTACCACCTGGAGGTGTTGGGTTGGAAGAGCCTCAGAGGGGATGTCACTGCAGAGTTACCCCAGGCTTTTACTTGGGTATTGCCCTAACTGCCCCCCTCCAAAATGCACGCACAGATGCACACAGACACCCCTCTGATCTGAGTTTGGTGGTGCTTTAACTCTGGGGTATCTGGCCCACCTTAGGACATAAGCTAAAGCCCAAGTGCTGCTTTTATTTGGGCTGATAACCTGCCCACTTTGCAGTGAGGGCGTAAGGTAAACCACTGACGTGTTGATAACCCTCCAAAGCCTTCCCAGAAGGACAAACAAGTCCTCCCCCAATTTACTGGGGAAATCATAGAGCACCTTACTACAACACACAAGAACCATAGGCTCTGCCCCCAGAAGTCCTCGCAACACACAGGTGAGTGCAGCACCACTGAACACAGTAGCTCTGCTAGAGTTTTGCACTGTGACTGCTCCCACTGGGCTAGGCTAACCCACATGCCAATCACCCAAGCTAACTCTGCAGTGAAAACCTACCCAAAGATAAGCAGTGGTCTTGTGAGGTGCGCTAGAAGGAGTGTGTGTGTACGTGTTCTGTGCGTCAGCGGGTTGCATGCAGATGTGTATCCTTCTGAAATTTCAGGGCTTTTCATCTCTTTACAAACTCGTAACTTTGCTCAGTGGAACGAAATCTCTTTGAGCTGTGAGGAGATAGCAACAAAGATATCGCAGGGTCTCTCCCGCTGCTAATGAGGACGCTGGGCCCTTGCCAACATTCCCCCCAGTTATGCTGCCAAAGTGGCTGTGAGGTACTGAGACTCACTTGCTGATGCTTCCAAGTGGCTTTGTGCAGAGGACAGAAGTTGGGTTTCCCTAGACCTTTGGACTTCATATTAAAGTTGCTGTGGGAGGGTGCGGGGACCGGAGGTGTTGTGGATCTGGGCCAGCAGGATGTGCTGTTGAAGTGGAAACTTTTTTATTATTATTATTTTTCCCCTCCTGTTGTCCCTGAACCGGATGGAAATGCCGTCAGCTGGCTGGAAAAATGAGGGAAACTGCTCTGAAAGGTTACAGCTGAGAACATCCTTTCATTAAGGGATCCTTCCTCCTGCAGCTTCTGCCTTCCAGCAGACACCTCCCTGCACTGGGAGTCTGCTTCCTGGAAAAAATTCCTGGCCCCAGTATGCTGTGTAAAGCTTTGCATCAGTTTATACCTCTGCAGTCCATGGGGGCCAGTCACCTGTCTTCTGAGGGAGGGGGTCCAGGGGTTTGTATCTGTGCATTGGATGGTAGGGGTTTGCAGTTGGTCCATCCCTGGGGGAGGGTGCTGTGTAATGGTATCCTATTGGTGTTGTCATGCCTGTGAGCCCAAATCCCCCATTCTGGGGTACAGCAGTCTTTTAAACAATCCTGCTAGCTGCTCCCCTCAACCTTATGGTCCCCACTAGTGTTTACTTTGACCAGCAAGGAGCCTGAAGTTTACTCCAACCTACTGACACCTGTCAAAACTACACCGGCCTTGTCCACCCTAAGATTGTATCGCGTATTAGCTAGGAGTGGTGGTAGGGGCTAACCATGTGTTAGCAAACACAAGGCCTTCGGTCTTGGAGCTACTTAGCATTGGAGCCTTGTTGTTCTCTCGTTCCTGGAGCTACTGCCTGTTCAGCTGGGTGTTGATTCGTAGCCTAGTGTAGTGAGAGTACTGGGAGAATACACTTTACCCTACAGTCTCTTTTCACCCTGTCCCTGCAGTCCCTTTGGAGGCGGTGGTGGGGAGAAAGGAAGTGTGTCACGGTCCTCTTGCCTTCTCTTTAATCTCTTGATCATCAGTTAAGTCCCAGTCTCCCGTCTGGTCCCTTAGTCATTCTTATGCAGGCACATCCCAGCTGTTTAGAACTTGGCTTCCTCTGTTCCAAATACAAAATTCATACAGTTGTCATGAACTGATGTACAGTGGCACTCTATAATCACCTGTCAGCTTCCAAGAGTGACTGGATGAAACCCCAAACGCCATTGGCCTGGTGCTGACCCGGGCCCATAATTCACTGGTCCAAGACATTCTAGTAGGTCATACCTGAATTTTGCTGCCCTGTCCTAGGTTGCAAATGGAACAGTGGTTAAAAAATTCAGGGGAAAAAATACTGATGAACTTGAGTCATCCTTGTGATTCAAACAGCAGAAGGAATAGCATTGTCCCTTTCACATGTCGAGCTGCTGGCCAGCATGGGAGGGTGGAGTTTCTGCTTGCCAAGAGGTAAGAGTCAGATTAAAAACAAGGGAATTCTAAACTGAGCCTTACTCAACTGTTTTCAGTTCCACAAAAAACCCACAAGATCAGAAAATGTTACCATGAATGCTGCTAGATAGCTTTCTTTGTAATTCAGGTATGTGCCCCTTCCTAAGGGAACATCAACTACCCCAGACCTGTATTGCAGTGTATGTTGTAACAACTTCTCCTGCGTTCCCTGTGAGAGAGCGGGGCCTACCCATCAAAGAGTGCCAAGCTTTTCTCTCCTCACTGTGGGACTGTGTAACTTGCTCAACGCAGGGAAAGGGCAGAGACCGCAGCTGGGTCTGATTGATTGGGCTGAATGTGTCAAGGAGAAAACTTACCACCCGAAAGTGCAGAGAACATGAACTGTCCTGTTGGCTTCTTTGACTCCCTCACCTAGACTGTGTTCATAATAAATCTTCAAAGGACCAGGAGTGCAGAGTAACATAACTGCTGCTTTTTGATTCAGGTTCTTGTATGTTCTCCTATCGACACACTTGTACCATGAATCTGATTTTGCTTTCCTTCCTATCTGCACTTGTTTTGCATTCTCACTCACCTGTGTCCTTTTCTTCTCTAGTTTATTAAAAGAACTAAGATTTAGAGAGACCCTAATTAAAAATCTCCTAAAACATTCCTTTTCCTTCCTGTCTATCAAACTTTCTGTTGGCTGGCTAACCACTAGGGGTGTGAGGAAACGAGGTTCCAGGTGCATCCCATGACGATGGCTAAGCTCTAGGGCAGAGGTGGGCAAACTACAGCCCGCAGGACAGTCCTGCCTGGCCCTTGAACTCCCGGCCAGGGAGGCTAGCCCCTGGCCCCTCCCCCGCGGTCTCCCCTCCCCCGCAGCCACGCCGCCGCATGGGCAGCGCTCTGGGTGGCAGAGCGGCAACATGTCTAGCTCCGGCTGGGTGGCATGGCTGCCAGACACGCTGCTCTGAGCGGCATAGTAAGGGGGCCAGGAGGTTGGATAAGTGGTGGGGAGTCCCGGGGGTGAAGTCAGGGGCCAGGGAGCAGGGGGCAGTTGGATGGGGCAGAGGTTCAGGGGGGAGGGGCGGTCAGGGGCCGGGGAATGGGGTGGGGGGGTTGGATAAGCGGAGTCTCGGGGGGCTGGGGCGGGGGGGGGGGGGGGGGGGTGGGGGGTTCGGGGGGGGGCAGTCAGGGAGCGGGAAGTGGGAGGGGACGGATAGGGGGCAGGGCCCAGGGTGTTTGGGGAGGCACAGCCTTTCCTACCCAGCCCTCCATACAGTTTCGGAACCTCAGTGTGGCCCTCGGGCCAAAAAGTTTGCCTACCCCTGCTCTAGGGCATATACCAGAGGGTGTCTGGGATTTACTGCATGGCCAAAGCGGAGGTTATAACTGGATATCTACAATTCAAGTGACTTCTAGCTTGCGTTTCTGATGGTCTCCTTCTTGTTTCTCAGAAACAATGTGTCAGTTTCATCTACAACAATATCCTTTCATCTCTTGGCTTGCAGGCTCCAGTGCATTCTGGGATGTCCTAGTACAAAGAGTGCCTTATTATGTTTGTGTATGTGATTCTGTTTTTTCCACATCATTGACCTAGTGCCTTCCACGTCCTTGGTTATGCAACCACTGCAGGCTGGTTAACACTGTCCTCACCAGAACTACCATTGTGTTTCCTTCCTCCATACAGGGGCTTCCTGCAGGTTCAGAAATGTTCGCCTAAAATTGTGACCTTTTCCATCCTCGACATAGATGCTGACGTGTAACCACAGTTGCATAGTGGTCTGCAGAGGCATTGGCCCCCTACACCACAAACACATGCTCTTCCTTTGTTCTGTGTGTGATTGATTCCCTGTCTCTCTATTGAGCTTTTTTCCCTGTTTTCTCTTGACCACAGCTGGGTTTTGCTGATCTGAATCTGGCAGAATTTGCTGGCTCTGGATTCACTGTCCGATGCTCCTTGCTGGAAGGATATGATACCAAGAACACCCGGCAGGATAACTCCATCCTAAAGGTGCATAGTCAGTGTCCGCACGGGAGGGATCCTACGGTTCAGTGCATTCTTCAAATATCCCACCTGAATTTGTAGTACAGAATTTTGTTCCCAGCCTTCCCACTTGCATCCTCGTGGGCAGGGATGTTTAGCAGAGAAGCACCTTCCCAAAGCCAGACTGGAGAGAGAGAAACCGTTTCCCACTTCCATAGAGAGCAGTCACTCTGATGTGTACAGAGATGCAGTTAAGCAGTAGCATTCCAATAGCATCCTGTATCTGCAGATAAAACATGAGCAGGAAGAAGGTCCCGAGTCCACCATTAGAGCTGCTGTAGCATCTTTCTGAGCAGGAGGTGCTGATGCATCATGGATATAGTGATATTAGTGGCTTAAAATAATGCTCCACTGTATCCCTCAATCTTACTTCTGTGTTGAATGGAAAGGCAGTCCAGCTGATCCGAAGTACTGTGCAAACTCCTGATTCCGAGATTCCCCCTCCCCCAGTATCGCAGGACCCAATGTGGATATCCGCATGGATGACTGACTAGTTGGGTGGAATTGGCAGTTCCTAATGACCTGTATCGTTTCTATCTCCCATAGGTGACAATTGGAATGTCTCTGCTCTCTGGGGACCCCTGCTTCAAAACGTGAGTTGCTGGGTCGTCTTCCACTCTTACGGAACCTGCTGCATTTGTTGGGTTTTTGGACACACAACTGTTCCCTGAAGGGTGGGGCTATCTGCTCTGGGCTGGCCTAGATCCCTGGTAGCGCCCAGAGACATACAAGCCTGGTCCTGTGCATCTTATCCATAGATCACCTAGGCAATTTTATAAACCAGTAAACTTCCCCAAAAGTACAGTAGGAAAAAAGCTTATAACTGGGAATCTGGACTCCTGCATTCTATCCCCAGCTCTGCCAAAGACTCTGTGTGACAGGCAGTTCGCTTATTTTCTTTGTGCTTGTTTACCCATCTGTAAAGTGGAGAAAACATTTGGCTTACAGAGGTGTTTGTAAAGCATTTTTAGATATACTGATAGAAGGTGTTATACAAGTACAAGGTCACTTTTTGACTTCTTAGAACTGCCAGTTAGTAGTATCTACTACTTACATTAAAAAAAATTCTGACTGGATTAAGGGATTAATGGTAACATCTACAAATGAACAGGGGAGATGAACCATGAAAGGAGACGTGTGGAGGACTTGCCAAAGTGTGCTCCCATTTTGGTTTCTTTGCTGCTTTGTGCTAGAGAAAAGAAGCATAATTTTTTAAATCTGTTTGTTTTTAACCTTAAATATCAAGAATTTAGTCTTGGTTTCTGTCCACCCCCCTCCCTGACCAGTTTTGTTGGAGGACTTTTTTTTTTTTTATAAGGCAGGTGGTGATGGGAAGTGGTCCCAGGTCTGTGCTGTGATCTGTTTGTACACCTTAACTGAAGATCTCCTTTACCCCGGTGCTAGGCATCGGAGAGTGTTAGCAACAAACCCCAGTTGTCAATATGAGCTGTACCATTCCGTCCTTTTGTGAGCAGTAGTAATCAATCTGGAGGGACTGGAGAGAGATTTCACTATTGAAAACAAGGTCTCTGAGAGCCACAAAATAATTGTGGTATGAGATCCTAACATTGTTTTGCAGTATTTGCATAGTGATGTCATGACAATGCATGACGACGGTGAATCAAAACCACAACAAATGTATTGCACTGTAATGTTAAAGTCCTGCCTGAGCTATATGTACATCTCTCGGTGATTGTTCAACAAAATAATTTTTTTTTTACTTCTGCTGCATGCTTCTTGGAGTCTACATTTAAAACTTTTGCCTCTGTAGTAATGTCCGTTACAGATGTGACTTTAACAACATATTTATATGGGCAAAAGCCCTAGTGTAGTTGGATTTATGCTTGCAAAAATTTGCTGGTATCGCTTATTTTGTTTGGGGAACTGGTATAAGCGGTACCTGTAAAAGCACTTTTCTATTGATATAAGCTGTGTCTAGACTAGGAGGGTTCACCCCCTTTCCCAAATACGCTTTTTCGATGGGGGCAGGGGGGTTCCAAAGATTTTAGATGTCTGTTGTCCTGTGTTGAAAAATTGGAGAGGACACGGGAGAATCAAAAAAACAAAAACCTTACAATGAGAGAATAAAGGAGTGCAATCTGTTTAGTTTATCTAAAACATTGAGGAGGTGAATTGATTTATAGAGTATAAGTGACCTTGTAGGGAGAAAATGCCAAATACTACAGGGCTAGTTCAGAAAGGCATAACAAGAACCAGTGGCTTGAAGTTAAAGCCAAATTCAGCTTAGAAATAAGGCCCACACTTTTAATAGTGACGGTGATTAGCCATTGGAAAAAACTTATCAAGGGGAGTGATGGATTCTCCATCTCTGGAACTCTTCAAATCAAGATGCTTTTTGGAAGATATGCTTGAGTCAGTCACAAGTTATTGGACTTAATCCAGGGATAACTGAGTGAAATTCTCTGGCCTGCGTTATGCCGGAGGTCAGACTGAATGGATTTTTACGGTTCCTTCTGGCCTTAAAATCTATAAAATGGTCTGATTATTTTTTTTAAAGTGACCAGTTGAGAGGGCAAAAGACTTTTTAAATCACTTATCATGTAGTAATTTTGCTAGTGCGCTGGCCACTGTAGTCTTCTAAACTAGTCAAAGACCTGCATTTCTAATGTAAAAAAACTAGCAGAAAAGCAAAGGTTTTGCTGCGTTCCCTTCTTACAAAACTCCTTGCAGGCTTCCATCCTTCCCCACAAGGAAGCAAGAAGGGAATGGTCCCCTTTGTCAGTCACCTCTTCAAGCTGCCAGTTCTGCTTGCGTAATTTGGGTCCCGTCCTGTCTTTTGGCTATTGCAGGCCTCCTTCCACAGCCAAATCCGTCACCATCCCAGGACAGGACTCCTCCCTGCAGTTGACCTGTAAGGGCGAGGGGACTACCAGTAGCATCAGCAGCTCGGCCACTATTGGAGCAGTGCGTCAGGCCAAGTCGAGACCCACCATTCTCAATCCAGGTACAGGCCCTCTGTGCTCAAGACTGATACAGCTTTTTGTTGTTCCAGGATTCCATTCAGCTTTCTCCAGCACTTGGAAGGTTAATGAATCTGTGCATTGCACGCTCTCCCTCACCGGTCCTAGTGTCTTTGCTAATTAAGAAACTTGTATGACTCTCTATTAAATGTAGCTGGGCAGAGTGAACATGTATTTCTGTTAACAGAGGAGATGAAGCCATTCCAGGGACTGACTTAATGTTTCTTGCAATCCTCTCTAAGGACTGGGGGCCCATCACTGTGGTTCCTCCTGTATTCAGTGACACTTAACACTTCACCCCTCTGCTGTTAGGTTTGCTCAGGCTGATGTTTAGAAAAGTCCCTGTGCAGCTTTTAGTGCTTCAGGGTCTGAGGTCTAATGGTCTCATTCCAGCTGCTGAAGCAGAGTTCTTAGACTTCCATTTTTCAAGGACATTGCAGCCTCCCCTGGCTCCCCTCTTTAAAGTGAATGGGCTGCAAATATACTGTGACAGATACATAGTGCACCAAAATCTGGAGCTAACCAGTTCACCTCAATGAGCCCTTAAAAAACAAAAAAACAAACAAAAAAAACCCTGGCTTACATGTTTACCCAGGAGACCAAAAATGCTCCTTACAACCCTTTCACATGCAGGCGGGGATGGTGAAGTCTGGAAATTCAGAAGTAGCACCGACTTTTCAGGCCATATTCAGAGGTGATGTTGTGATGGTGAAACTCACCCTTATGAGGGTAGAAGAGTGGGGGTTATAGTAGGATAAGCAGCTAACAGGAAAGAGAACTTCCCCTTTCTTGTTTTATATCGTACCTCTGTCTGTCCTGCTTCAGCCTCACCCTTGGGCTGAGTTCCAGTGTGACGTTTACCATCATTTCTGACTCAGGCCCCACATCTGACTTGTACCTGCGTATATGAGGGAAAGATGGATTCAGAGCCTTAACTGGCAATCCACCTCGCTCTTGTCAGCCTGTCACAAACTCAGTGCATTTCCCTACCTGGTGGGATCCTCCTGCATCTTTGTTGGAGCTTTGAGAATCCTGCCCCTTTAGGTTTTTGTACCACCCTCTGTCACTCTTCACTTGAAAAGTCCTGTGTTATGGCCTTCGCAGCTTTCCACTGGCTGCTGTCTGTCTGAGTAGTGAAGAGCCTATAAATAGCACTTGGTCTCTCGCATGGCATGCACCAAGCTGGCTTAATATTTTTCAAAGGTATCTTTTATTTATGAAATAGCTTCAGACGTGACCCATCATCTCCCTGGGCTTGAGGGATTGGAGCTCCCTGGTAACTCCAGAGTTGGGCGCCTTGTCAGCCACTGGAATGCGTGACTGCTTTGACACAGCCTCTCACAGCTACTGTCATAAATGGTCCCTGGCAACTTCTAGCTCTGTGCAAGTCAACGTAGAGCAACAAGTGTGCACCCTTCCCTGGCCCTAGTGCAACAACAGTCCCATCCAGTCTTTCTGCAGGAAGTGGCAAACTAGCTGGCTGAGAGATAATGTGAGTGCTTTGTTGTTTGGCAGGTGTTCCAGAGGAACCAGACCAGAATCTGTCCAGTCCAGAGGAAGTATTCCACTCAGGGCATTCACGGAACTCCAGTTATGCCAGCCAGCAGTCCAAAATCTCCGGTAATTGTTGACCTGCTGAACTTTGGTGTCCATGTCCAGGAAGGCGCAGGTCTTCAGATTTCCAAAGCTGTTTTCCTTTGGCACTCTCCTCCTTTGCGAGTGATTCACAGCCACGCCTGTGACCTCGAGCCACTCCTGAGCCTGCCTTCTGAACTCCCAGTTTTGCGATGACTGCAGATCTGATCTGTGTAATCCTCTGCCTTTGTGGATTCAGATTCCTCTCCTCCTCAGTGAAGCTTCCGTGCCCGGACTGGAGACTTGGCTATTTGCACTGTGTTGCTATGGGATGGTAGGTTTGGTTTATAATGAGTCTCTATCCACAGGTTATAGCACGGAGCACTCTCGCTCCTCCAGTATGTCTGATTTGACCCACCGCCGGAATACGTCCACCAGCAGCAGCGCCTCTGGGGGGCTCAGTTTGACAGTGGAGTGTCCTGAGGGAGAGCGGGACCACAAACTAGACAAGCCACCTCGCCCCCCAAGACCAACCATCCTGTTGGATAGATCGTCCCGGTAGGTACAGTATAAAGATGATAGCTTTGTGGATGGGGGAAGGCCTAGAAACAAAGGTTCCTTCGCTCTTCCTTTACCTTTATGGCCTCAGATTTGCTGTTGCTATAATCAGAAAGGAAGAGGCTACAGATAAGGGACACAGACAGCTCTGGCAGCCTGTGACCCGAGGGGCTGAATCTGTTTGTTTTTTTTTCCCCTCCCAGGAGGAAAAAGGATTCAGTGGAGAGTCACCCAACGTGGGTGGACGATACTAGGATTGATGCTGACGACATAGTGGAGAAAATTATGCAGAGTCAGGATTTCACAGACGTCAGCAATACTGAAGGTGAGATTAGTACAAGGCGCAGCGGGGAGACTTGCTGCTCCTCTTCCAACCTTAGCGATGCTCATCATCCTCTCTAATCCCGACTCCCGCGTCACCCAATGGTGCCTCCCACTCCTCTGTAATTTGCTGTTAGTACTTGCTGGAAGTTTCAGTGGCAGATATCTTAAAGGGACCCCGCTGATGTGAAAACTGCATTTCCTTCTGAAAACAGTTTGTATCTGCTACTGTTACAAGTAACTGAAGCTGTGAGGCTGGAGGGAAACAGTCCTTCTCTTCTCCAGGTTTACTTTTGACAGCGCTTCATGTGTAGTCAGTTTTGCTGCTCAGTTGCATCACCCTCCTGCATAGCTCCGGGGGCAGCTCCTGGGCACGCTTTTTCCCACGCTGTGCAAGAGGGTGTTTGCCAGTAACAGGAGCAGCAGAGCTAAAGAGGAAGCAGGGTAGGTGTGTGCAAAGAGAGGGGAAGGAGGAGGGGTCTAAACATACTGGCACTCGGGCCTGACCAAAAGACCCTTACGAATAGTGCAGAGGAGGGAAAAAGCCTCATCAATCTTTTTAAAGGAATTGAAAACAATGTTTTTAAAAATTGGTCAGTTTAGGGAAAATTTCAAATAGCCCTCCTTTTAATAATAATAATAATAATTAATAAAGTATTTCATTTAAACTAATTTTCTTGCCTATTATACAAACCACAGCTTAGATTTACTAGAACTCTAAACTTTAATCTAATTTGCTGTTCATTACTCACACTGTTCACTGTTTGCATTTCTGTCAGCTTGGATGATTAAAAACAGGTGATCGTGCTTCATTAACGAATTTGCACTTCGCTCTCTGTGGGAAAACGAGACCGAACAGAACAGGGCACCTCCATAGTGGTGTAATGATGAGACTGCAAATGCTGCCGGGGAATGTTTGTCTCTTTGTTTGAGTTCTTAAAATAATACTAAGAACTCCTTCATTCATGACACCGTTTAGAAGTTTAAAAAAAGCCCAACCTAGCCATCAAAACCGTATTCATTAAAATGTGTTTTTAAAAGCTGACTCTTCCAAAGTCTGGTTTGCCCCGGGGATCTTCCTAAAGCAAGGAGGAGAGGGAGTTCCACGAAGCGTCACAATCATCAGAGCAAGAGTGTAAACACACCTGCGCTCACAGAAACGGAATGAAAATGCCCTAGCTGAGCATTGTGTAACATGGACCGTAGGGGACATCTGGGGATTGTCAGGACTGTGGATTTTACTATCTTTTTCTTCCTCTTTTCCTATCCGCAGACAGTAACCTGAGGTTGTTTGTGAGCAGAGATGGCACAACGACATTGAGTGGGATTCAACTGGGAAACAGGTATGGCTCCTGAAAGGTTGGTAGACACAAGAGCTCTGTGAAGATAGGTCCGCTCGTTCTTTGTGCTTAGGAGACTTTCACCTCACCTCAGTAGATCGTGCGATACATGACGGCTTTGTTCCCGTATTAATACTCCTGGGATCCCTTTAGTCACAGGATGCAGCTGTGCTTGTGTGTATTCAGAGCTCAGCAGAAGCTTGACTGGGGTATTTGATCTTGGCTGCTAGAATGGGGACAGAGGGAAGGTGTGTAAAAGTACAGAACAATCAGGGTTGGTCTATCTTTCTCTGCTTTCAAAGCCTGTTCAAGGCAGGCAACTTTGCCCCCTGTTGGATTATAGCAAAACTGCAAAGCCTAATTCATTCTCCATTCTCAGCTGCTTGCTTTCCTGTGTCCGTTCAGAGCTCATTTCCTCTGTGAGGAGAGATGCTGTTAAATACAGTGTTCCCATAATGCTTTGCACTGCCATAGCACCTTTCATCACAGGATCGCAAAGCCTTTTACATTCACTAAACCTCACAAGCTCCAGGAGAAGTGGAGTTTGGGGTGAAGTGTCTAATGCAAAGTCACACATCAAGTCAGTGGCAAAGCTGTGACTAGAGCCCTGTAGTGCTAAGGCTTTCACTGCTCCAATAGACAGCTTCCCCTCTGGAGCCTTTCCAAATGTCCTCTGCCTAGCCTCTTTCATCTGTCTCTCGCAGGAAGGAAAAGTGTGTTGCAGCCAGTTCTCTTTCCAGCTTTGGGATGTTGATTGCCATTTGGCTGCCTGGCTTTTGTTATGCAGGCTGGTTTAGCTATTGTCAATATTTTTTTTTGTTTGGAAAAAGTTCCTGAATTCTGAGCTCTGCATAGATGCTTCTGTATTAATCTAAAGGTATGAATACAAGAACTTGTTCTCTCCCCCTCTCCTCCTGCAGGGTCTCATCTGGAGTTTATGAGCCAGTGGTGATTGAAACCCGTTAAATGTGAAGAACAGGGTAGACCTGCTGGCAACAGACCCCCTACCCCGTCCTCTGCCACACGGATGCCAGTCTTTACCTCTCTACATGCAACATTCCAGAAGGGATTTCTCCAGACCCCTCCCCTTTCGTTTGCACTGCAGAACTCCTCCGAGACCATACCACTCCAGAACATGCACTTTTCCTGACTTGGCATTAACTCCCCGCTCATCCCAGTGCTTCCAAACACCCCTGAATTCCCTGCAGATCCAAGGGGTCTGTCTGGAAGCCTTCTCTTTGCTGGAGGATGTTTTCCCCCCTCCCCCCTTCCCCACTCCCTCATTCCACGCATTGCTTCCTTACTAGGGATTTCTTCACTCCTGTATCTGCAAACCATTGGGTTGTACCACTGTGAACTTTTCAAACCACTGACGGGGAAAACCAGAACTGACAAACCAGGAGAGCAGCTCCTTGTTGAATCAATGAGCTGGCTACTTGCAGGATACTTGATTCCACTGATTCTGCATTGTGGATTGCAAGGAAACTTCACCTCCGATGGCAACATTTTACTGAGCAATGAATCCAAAAAAACCAAACCCCCCAGTCATCTGCTCATAGGAAACATTTCCCAAAAGTGCATTTCAGAAAACTAATGGAACAGACAGAGATGGAACTTGATGTTAAAGGTTAAATGCTATCACTTGTTAGCATGACTAACTGCAGTACCGCCTTCCACTGCTGGGCATGGGAGGCCATTTTCATCGGTTGGTATTAGCAGGAGCACTTTAGAAATTCCATATGTGCCCAGAACAGGGGGTGTGATTTGGTTGTAATGATCTCTCCCATCATGGCAAGAGTGGCTAAACGGTTGTCTTTCCCAACCAGAGCCAGTGAGGGAACTGTTTCTGGTTGGCCCTTCGTGCCATGTGAGAAGGGAGCCATTGTCAAGTCAGTCCCCTCCTATCCTGGGGCGAAGCTTTGATTAACGCAGAAAGAAATGGCTGAATCTCTGTTACTTTGGTGGAGTGGAGCCCTCCTGCTGCACTAGCTACAGCAGCCATTCTCCTCCGCTCCTGAGGTGTGAACTCTGAGTCTGACAGGCTTAAAACTGTCTTCTTGGATGATCTTTTCACGATTGAGCTTTTTCTCATTTGGTTTCTGCAGTTGTCTGAAACATTAACGGCCCTTTTTCCTGGCGCAATGTGGCAGAAAAGAGGTGAGCCTTTTTCAACTCCCACTTGTAGATTTCTCCCGGCAGCTGAACTACAAGTGAGGATCTACGCAGGCTCCTGCCTTGGGTTGGCTGCAGGCTGCGTTCGCAGACCTTTCTGTACAGATGCTTTCAGCCTATAAGCTATTTCTGTGTGGTGCCCGTTCCTTTTTTGCTGTTGTCCTGTAGTAGCACTCGGCAGCCATGCACTTTGAATAACAGCACACTCCAGGTCCCTGGCTACACACATGTGCGTGCGCACGCATCCTAGTTCTCTCACACACGCTGTCCCATTTAGCAGGAAGAAGAAATTTGTAATTTTTGTTTTTCAGATTCTTAATGATGACCAAGCGTTTTTTCAGGACTAAAGGTGGTGTCCCGGGGTAACTAGAACGCATGCAGATGAGCTGCTGGGAAAGGCAATTCCACAGAAGATTGCAAGACTGAAGGGGCCTGGATTTCTAGTCTGACTAGCACTGGAGCCTTGGATGGGGAGGATTCTGTGAGCAGCGTAGCAAGGCTGGCTCTAGCTATTTGTCACAGACCCACCAGTCCCTCTCCTTGCGTCCTGTAGCTGTGCAGACAGCATCTTGGGGGCACTTTTTCTTTTGCCCACCTACCTTCCCCTCAGAGAGAATGAACTAATCTTGGCCTAGGCCCGTCAAATCTTCCAGTTGAACGTGGGAAAGAGCTCCTGGTTGGACTGAGTCTGTCCAAAGCCAAGGCCCTTTCGCTCTTGTCTACATTTTAATCATCGTCTCCTCTCCGCTCGGGTTGGCACCGGGTAGCAGGTTGGTGAGATGCCGAGCCGGCTTAGGTAGGGCAGGCTCGACACTGTTTAGGATTCCAAAGGTTTGGCGAAGGGGGAGAATTAGTTACTTGCCTCTCCCTCCAGAGCTGCTGCCAGAGAGGCTGGGCTGGCTGGCACAGTGCCCCTCCAGCAGTACGTCACACTGCTTTCCCTATGGGCAAAGGCACTCTATGGTGCGGAGCCCCCTGAAGTTAATGGGAGCGGTGTGTGAACTGTGGGTATGCAGCACTCCTGGAAACCAGTTCCTAAATGCCTGCAGCCTTCCAGCAGCACTTCAAGGGCTTGGGAGGAGACGAGTAACACAGGAATGAGTCCAAAGCCAGGCCAGTTTAGCTGCTGGTGTCCATCTTGCTTGTTACTCCAGCAATGGCTGGGAACCAAGAGCCTTTGTTCTGGGCTCCAGCTGGCAAGAGAGGTAACTGGTCTGGGAGGAGCCGTTTGCTGTGACATGTCACAAACCATCCTTTGGGACAAAGGGAGAAATAGCTCCTTCGAGGGAGACAAAAGGAGGAGCAGGTTAGCTTTCAAGAAACTGTCCCCTTCCCTGTCACCTGGCTGGCAGGCAACCCTAACCTCTGCTTCTGAGACGTTGGAGAGCTGCGGCCTTTCTGTAGATTGCTGTCTCTGGCTTTGCAGCCGTTCGATGCTCTGCTGTTTAAATTCTTGACCGTTTTTGTGCCTCTTGGTCTTGTTCCCCGGCAGTTGTTGAGTTTGTAGACGTTGGTCCGTTAGCAGCTTTTTAGCTCAGACCCCTCCTATTTTGACTAAGAGCAGCCCTAGTCCTCTGGAACAAGTGAGTACAGCAAACCTTGGATTGTTCAAAACAGGGCCCAGGCAGGGAGGGAGGAGTTGTTGTCTTTCCGCATACCACACCAAATTCCAGCTTCGCATCCTCCCTCCCAAGTGTTGCCCAGCAGTCCCGCAGCCTGGTGCTGCATGTGTGCTTTGGAGCACAGAGGGAGGCTGAGCAGGCATTGGGATCATCTGGACAGCAGGTCTGCTGCCTGGCTGGAAGCTTTGTATCTTGCAAGCACTTTTTTCCTCATGGCATTGCTGGTATTTGTTGCTAGTTGGGATGCTGAAGAATATTTTGCGAGTTTGTCAAACTTAAACCACTGGTTAGTTTCCAAGTTTTTTTTTTTTCCTTGAAGTTTATTGAATTTTTATAAACCCAGCAGGCTGGTGTTCTTTGACTGCATTGTGGTATTGTCATTGTTTCATTGGTATTTTATTCCGGGGGGGCTAAGGGAGGTATCTTTTCCTCCCCCAGTTGTCCTCTTCTCAGGGGATCCAGAAGTGAACTAGGCAAGGAAAGGGCCCTCTGGCAAGATTTTGTGGTGTAGGCCCTGGTCTCTGGTGCAGGAGAGCAGGACGGTTAAGCTGGGCTGACCCAGGGGAGCAGAGCTGGATTCCCTGCCCCCCGCCCTCAGCCCCCAGGGCCAAGTTGGAATGGATTGGATTGGATTTCACACTCCCCATTACAACAGATTAACATTTCAAGACCTTTCTATTTGGACGCCCACCGCAAAGCGTGGGGTCTTCAGACTAATATCTTTTTTTTACTAACTTTTTTTTAAAGAAACTATAAACTGAAGAATTATCTGGGGAAGGGCAGACGTAAAGGTCATGACTGGGCATAGCCCCCAAATGAGTCAGGGAAGGAGACTGGCTCGGCTCAGCTCTGGGTGGGAATGAGAATGGGAAAAGGATGACCTAATGCCTCCAGTTTCTCTGTGACTGGCACTTTAAATGGGAGCTTTCGTGCTGTCCTGATGAGTTAAGGACAGCCAGTTTTAGTGTCTCCCCCCACCGTCACCCTCTGGAGGGAAAGTTTAGCCCTTTTAAATGTTTGTTTTGGTTTTTAGAGTGTTTCAAACTGGGCCGAGATCTGAAGAAAGTTGTTGCATTAAAATGTAATAGGAGGGGTTGGTTTTATTTTATTGCATTGTTGTTTTAAATTCATGGTTGTGCAGCTGGACTCTGCACTCACCACCCTCTGGGAAACCTCACTCCAGGTACGCTTGAGACTAGAGTGCCCAGGTAAAAGGCTCCCCTCCTGGGGAGAGGGAGCTGAGCAAACCTTCCCCACCCTGTTCCCTTGCTGCCTTACCTCAGGAGCTGCTAACTAATTCATTGCTCCTCTCCCCCAATCCCAAGCTGAGGGAGTTGCTGCTCCAGTGACTCAGTCCTGTAGACAGGGCTGGTCTCTATGGGCCTGTTCCCACAAACGCTGCGCCCGGTAGCGAGTGTTTGTGGTTCTTACAAGCCGCCACCTCTACCTAATGGGCTGATCCTGCAAAGTCCAGTCCCCACTCCCAAGCTGCATTTTCCATCAGCCCTCCTCTGCAGTCCTAACCCAGTCTCCTCCGTAGCTCCATCGAGCTGTTGCTCCTACCCACTGGGAAGGAGTGAGCGTAGAAAACCTGGGAAATCACAGGAACTTGGAAGAAGGTTTGAGCTGGAGGTGCAGCTGATCCTCTTACTTGCCTTGAGAGCCTAAGAAAATGTTTGTTAAAGCCCATATTTTTTCATGTGGGGGGGAAAGGGGAGATCATGTTTTATTCTCTTGAACGTGAATTGAGCTCAGTGATCGTCAGAAGAGAAGCGCACTCGATTTATATTCAGATGCTATAGAGAGAGAGAGATTACAGATATTTTTGGAAAGGGAATGGGTCTATGCAAATTTCCAAAATGGCTTGAAAGAGAATTTAACTTTTTTTTTTTTTTTACTTTGAAATCTAAAGAAGAGAAAATCTAACTTTTTTCCACAAAGCAGAAGTGCGTGGAGAAAGAAGCTACTTCCACGGCTCTATTTTGATGATGATTCGCGGAAAGTTTATGGGCTGGAGGGAATGACTATTTTTCACCATTTTTTATCTTGCTCCTCTAGTTTTTTGTTTCTTTTCTAATGGAATGCTGTGCCGTCTTTGATTCAGCAGATCGTGTCTGTATTTTCTGTATCTGGTTCCTAATGTAGAGAAATAACAAATATAAGAGGAAATCACTATAATGTCAAATGTTGTTATGGTTTTGGGGAAAATAAAGGTTTTTTTGGTACTTCATTTATTGATCCTTGGCTTGTTTCCGGCACTCCACCCCAATGCATCCTGGGGTTTCTTAATCTCCTTGCTGATGAAAGTGAAGCTGTTTATGTGCAGTACCTGGCACAGTGGGCTCCTACATGTCCCTGCTGGAATCCCTCCATGAATTCTGGGACAGCAGCTAAGCTATGAAGGGTTTATTTAGCAGGACTCTCCCTCCCTTGCCTTAATTCTTGGAAGTGGGTAGGAAGGGAAATCAAGAAGGTTGCAAACAGCATAAGCCCCAACGCGGAGTGGATCACCTGAAATGAGGGTGGGGAGGTCCCCAGTCTTGAAGAGGAATACAAGAAAGATGCAAAGTAGATGTAGCTTTAAGTGCCTGAGCAAGGCACGCAAAGGGAGTTTGGTCTGCATTGAGGCAATTGCCCAGCCCAGGAAAAAACAGTGTTCGATCCTGGGCTGGCCAGCTCCACCCTGTGCGCCTGCATTGACTGCTGCTTTCGTCAAGAAAGACGACAGGCAGAGGTTCCCAGACTCCGGTCCGTGGAGCATCTGCTGGCCATCTGCAGCGATCTGGCTGAACACATGGTTCTGGTCCCTCATTTGAACTGCGGAGAAGCCAGGAATCTATTAAACAGCTTCAGAGGGCTAGTCTAGTCTACACGCGACCCAGGTTTTGGTGATGCAGCTATACGGGCAGAGCCCCCTAATGTAAAGCTGCCTATGCCGACAGAGCTTTCTGCTACGTGGTAACACCACCGCCCTGACGACAATAGCTGGGCCCGCGGAAGCTCTCTTCTGGATTTGCCAGCATATCTGTCAGCTGCGAGGAGGGGAGAGTGACAGACCTAGCTATACTGACAAAACTTTGTAGCATAGACCTGGCCCCAGTATTCCCCTTCCATGAAGCTCATGGCTGTAGCCACCACAGGGTGGTTGTGAGATTGCACATGGGAAGGGAAGTGCCAGCCAGGGAGAGATGAGAACCTTTGCTGTAGTAGAGAGACTCAACCTGCATCCTTTCCAAGATAGCTGCTTGGAGCTGCACGCTGGTTAAACTTGGCATCCTGCGTTTTGTTTCATCCTCCCCCCAAAAGTCTCTCTGTATCAAATGCCTGAATCTTTTAAATCCCACCCCATATACTTCCTCGTTTGCCCCATGGGCTTCCTTCCAGCACTATTAATAACTTTCAACTGGCTGCTTGTGAGTCATGCAAGACAGCTCATTCTTATTTCTTCCTCGCAGGGGTGGACTGATTTTAAATCCAGGTGATTTAAACCACCAAGTGGAAAGCCTTGATTTAAATCACTGATTCTAAACAACTTTTCCATTTGTACTTCAGTGATTTTCTAAAGAATGGTGTAATCTCATTGGATGATATAACATTAAAATATGTTGATTTACAACTACAGGTACATTTGATTTGGTACATCTTTTTGCTCCCCAGGAGAGTACACTGTAACTACATCCATTTACTTAAGCAATTATGTAGCTTCATATTTTCAGATTTTTATTAATTATACATTTTTAGTATGTTAGAAAATGGTGACTGAGTGGAGTCGTAAATATTCATAATTTGAGAACTAAGCCAATCGGAGCTCAGGTAGGGAGGAGCTATAAAATAGGAATATGAGACCACCCAGGTAGACTCAGCAGATGATCCTCATGCAATACACAATGGTGGCAGAGGCTGGGTCCCAATGCCTGTGATGACTTTGCCAGTCTCTTGCAACCAGTAGCACAGCCCCTAAGAGCCCGCCCGCCCTCCCTCCCCCGCCTACCCAGGATCAAGCCTTTAATACCGCACATGACCTATTCTCTCTAAAAATGGACCTCCGAAGTTAATGTTTTTCTTTAGGTTCTTTCTTTACATAGAAAAGCAGCCTTGTACTCAAAATTTTTTATAGAGACTCATGGATTCAGCCTACTTTTTTATTTAAATGTTTAAAGAGATTATAAGAAGTTTAGGCCTTAATAGATTTTGTATTAAAAATTCGAATTCATTTTAAATTGGTTTATTTTTTAAAAGGTATTATTTAAATAACATTTAAAAATCCAATTTAAATAAAATCTTTTTTTTCTTTAAAAAAAATTATCAATTTTTATCCACCCTGTGGGGTGGGGAATTGCATGCGAAAACTGCATTAATGTGATTTAGGATGCAGTCTTCTGGTTACATAGACTACTTAGTGTTGGCAGAATGAGCTGATTTTAATCCAGTCAGTTTCAAAATGTTAAAAGGCTCACAAAGACCAGGTGTTTGTGGATATTGAAACTAGATCAACCTGTTAACCCTAGGCAAATAAAGGCTAGTGCTGGAAGAAGCCTTGGCCCTTTTTTTAAGACCCTGACTGCTGCATTTTGAGAACTGTTTAACAAAGGGAAATTCACTGCTGGCACTTGGGGAGGTGGGGGATGATCCAAGATTGAGAGGGGAGCAAGGCAAATTCTGCTCCATTTGCTTTCTAGGTCAGGCATTTGCCCACATTTCAACAGCAGCACCAGAGTTCTTAACCTAGTCCCTTGAACACTGTGCAAACATGCACTAATGTATCCCCGCCCCTGTGATGGATGCTGTAATCTGTAGATTTGTACTTTAGGTGCCTGTTTAATTTAGCACATGATTATTTGTAGTGCATTAGTACATAGAGGCCTGAAGATAAGAATGCCATTGTGCTAGGCACAGCAGGGTAGGGCAGAGTGCAGCAATGCACATACACTTCCTAAGTGTCTGCACAAAGGAGGGTACAGTCCAAATAGACAAGACATTTAAAGGAGGGGGGAGAGGAAGGATTATTTCCCTCTTTTGTCATTCTCTCGGACTCTGGCCCAATGAGCTAATGGGATCCTGGGATCCATAAACAGGAATTTCAGGTCAGAGTAGAGGTTATTTTATCTCTATATTTGGTGCTGCTGGAATTCTATGTCCAGTTCTGGTGCCCACAATTCAAGGATCTTGATAAATCGGAGAGGTTTCAGAGAAGAGCCGGGAGAATGATGAAAGGATTAGAAAGCCTGCCTTAGAGTGATAGACTCAAGTATTTAGCTTAAAAAAGAGAAGGTTAAGGGATGTCTTGATTACTGTCTAGCAGTACCTACGTGGGGAAACAAATATTTAATAGGCTCTTCAATCTAGCAGAGAAAGGTCTAACACGATCCAATGGCTGGAAGTTGAAACTAGACAAATTCAGACTGGAAATATGTTGTACATTTTTAACAGTAATTAACCACTGAAAAATTTATCAAGGGTCATGGTGGATTCCTCATCACGGCCATTATTAAATTCAGCCTGGGCGTTTGTTTCTAAAAGATCTGTTCTAGGAATTATTTTGGGGGAAACTCTATGGTCCGTCCTACACAGGAGGTCAGACTAGAAGGGTGTGCCTCTCTCCCCATTCATTGTATAGGGCACCTAAGGGCCAAGCTCAGGCTTTATGGATTGCAGAGGGGTTCCTGTGATTTTTTTTTCTAGGTGCCTCATGGGATGGGTTGGATCATAGAAACCCCCTTGGGAACTGCCAACTGATGTGCCAAGACTATTTCTGCCCCTGCTTTCCCTGCCAGCCTGGGACTCCAGCATCCTGTCTCGTTGAGCCAGACATGCCGGTCTGCTCCAACACAGACCCAGGTCTGAACCAAATGCCCCAAAGCTGCAGACTTAACTGAAAACCACTTACAGAAGTGTTCCTGTCTTTAACACTCAGATGCCCAAACAAATCTGTTTTACCCTGTATAAATCTTATACATGGTAAACTCAAATTGTTTGTCTTCTATAACACTGATAGAGAGAGATGCACAGCTCTTTGTTGTCCTGTCCCCCCCAGGTATTAATACATACTCTGGGTTAATTAATAAGTAAAAAAGTGATTTTTTTTAAATACAGAAAGTAGGATTTAAGTGGTTCCAAGTAGTAGCAGACAGAATAAAGTAAATTACCAAGTAAAATAAAATAGAAAATGCAAGTCTATGTCTAAGAAAACTGAATATAGATAAAACCTCACCAGTTCCAGTAAGCTTCCTTTTACAAACTAGTCTCCTGCTAGTCTGGGTCCAGCAATCACTCACACTCCCTGTAGTTACTGTCCTTTATTCCAGTCTCTTTCAGGTATCCTTTCAGGTATCTTTCAGGGTGGAGAGGCTGTCTTTTTAGCCAGCTGAAGACAAAATGGAGGGGTCTTCCACAGATTTAAATAGAATTTCTCTTGTGGGTGGAGACCCCCCTCCTCTCTTCTATGCAAAGTCCAGCTCCAAGATGGTGTTTTGGAGTCACGTGGGCAAGTCACAGGTCCATGCATGACTCAGTTTTTACAGGCAGCAGCCATGGCTTACCTGTTACCTTGAACATCCTCATGAAGACTTATGTGGATTGGAGCCTCCCAAGATCCATTGTCCCTTACGTGCTTCTTGACTGGGCACTTAATTTGCACATTCCTTTCTCAAGAAGCCGCCCAAATGCTTTACAATGGCTACTTAAAAATCAAGCCAGTGCCCAGCCAATATTATTAACTTTGAATACAAAAATGATACATGTATATAAATAGGATGAATAGATTCAGTAGATCATAACCTTTACAGAGATGTTACATGGCATATGTAGCATAAAACATATTCCAGTTATATCATATATCTATTCATAAGCATATCCCCATGAAGCATTATGGGGTACACTATCACACCGTGTCACTCACTCTTGCCACACCTAAGTGCCTTGCCTTAACCTCAAGGCTGACCTTCCTCCTAGGAGGCTGGCCACTGACTTGGATCTGTGTTCTTGTTGCTGTCCCAGCCTGCCCCCTCTGCTGGGATGTTGCCGAAAGGCTTGCTCTCTCTTAGGGCTAGTCTACGCTGGCAACTGGCCACGGCAGCGCTTTAACATGGCTTGTGTCGTCGTGGCAGCGCTCTAAGAAAACCATCTCCCAGCGCTCTTAAAAAAACCCACTTCCACGAGGGGCGTAGCTACCAGCGCTGGGGCACTGTCTATACTGGTGCTTTACAGCGCTGAAACTTGCTGCACTCAGGGGGGTGTTTTTTCACACTCCTGAGTGAGAAAGTTGCAGCGCTGTAAAGGGCCAGTGTAGACAAGCCCTTACTCTTTGACTTTTCAAATCTATGAATGTAGCAAATGGATTTACAGCAGGTGTTTTCAGTCTCAGTCTGCTCTGCATTGTACGGCCGGGGAGATTAACTGAGAGGCTGTTTGTAGCTCACTATGCCAGCCAGAGCTGACAATGGAGCTGAGGCATTTCTGGCTTCCAGCCCCACAGCATCCTTCTCTTTGCAGTGTTTACAAATGCCCATCTCTTGGGAGAGGGGAAAGGGTTCTCGGCTTCCCCTGGTCTATCAGAGGCACAATCTGGAGGAGGGCAAAAACCACAAGGAGCAAGGCCTTTCTAGGTCCCATCATTTTAGCTTCTTTTTGGGAAGCCAGGCCCTGGTGCTGCTGTGAATATGGCCTTGTCTATATGGTAGAAAATACCTGGCACAGGTATAGTGGAATAATCTGCTCTAGCTATTCCAGAACAACTGCCCGGGCTGGGGCCACTGCCCCGGAGCAGAGTCATTTGGAAATGAAGTAATTAGTCAAATAAAATAACTTTTCTTTTGAAATAGTATCCACCAGGGCAGTTACACCAGAATAGCTAGCGAGGAACAGTTATTCTGTTCTAGCCACACCAGAAAGTTTCCCTCATCTAGACAAGCCCTAAGGCCCAGCAAGAGCAAGCAAGAAGACATCAGGAATGGAGTCTAATTAGAAACTGGAATGTGCAAACTTAGATTCCTTCCTCAAGTCTTCTGAGCCAAATTGCAATCCAGCCAAATTCCATGGCATTTGTGACTTTCCAGTTCAGGAAGGAAGGGCTTTCAGCATTTAACATTTTTAGGGAGGGAGGTGGCTCACTTGATTCTTATCTACACATAAGAGCATTTAATCTGGTTTCTTGCAACAACAGGTAGAGATTTATCCTCAAAGCCCTTTACAAACATTACTTTAAACCCCACTAATCATTGTCAGTTGCCTCCACCCCCACCTCGCTTTTTGTGAGGGGCAGATTTCTCACCTTGGCTAAATAACGTGAGCAAGGTTATGGCCCAGCCAGTGTGTTTGCTGAATTTGGTCTCCTGGCCAGGAGCTGTTCTGAAGTCATAAAACAGACTTCAGAAGGAAATGAAGTAAAGTTCACTGTTAATAAGAGAGGTTTCTGGATTTGAATGAAGTTCTGAAAAGCAGTTCATATCCACTAAGCTGATGGCACCTTACCAGTGATAAATTACTTGTCCTAGAATCCACACAGACTTGTGATGTACTGTCTGATCACTCATGATAACCTAGTCAGGGAGATTAATTAAATCTCTACACACCTCTGTGCTAAATAGAGCAAACTCCTAAATCAGCAGTGGCTGTAAACTCCCTAGATTCTCAATAGGTCACTTCATGAGTTAACAAACAACATTAAACAATTAGATGGTGGGTTAAATAGAAATGCATCCTTCATGGCTACAGAGAGTTCAGTGATTATCTAGCTGCTGATCTGCTGTTTCAACATGGGGTTTTTTTGGAACTCTCTAACTACATCTCCAGCTGGGTTTTCGTTTCAAGACTATTTTATATTTAAGAAACTCAGGGGCCTAATGGGAGACAGCCCAGGATGAAATATTCAGCTTGTATGCAACAGTGCACAGAGTGATCATGTGTTCCAGCCAACAGCACAATCTGGTTTCCTTTGGAAGTAAATATTTTGTTCAGGCTTTTCAAACACATTAAATTAATATCCAGTTTGCAAGGCCTGGTGTAGCATTGAAATGAAGTCTTGTGTGGCAGTGAGTAATTCCTAGCTTTCAAGATTCCCTGCCTCTTGCCCGTTGCTGTACGTCAGCAAACAATCTGGAAATGATGATGCTTTTTGCATCTGACTCAGTCCTCCCTGGTTCTTCTCATAAATGTGGAAATCCCCGGAATAATTCCTTGTGTCGGTTAATGCCTTCTGCATTCTCCAACCTCTTACCCAGCTTTGGGCCTTCCTCCTATTACTGTTTGCAGCTTGTTGGGAAACGGCAGCTAAGCAGGGCGTGGGAGGCTGTTTTTTCCACTTTGATGTGCCTTTCAGGAGGAGATTAAGCAAAACAACCCATAGGTCCCATGAGAGTTCAGGCCTCTGGCCCTGTCTCTTTTCAGTGGACGAAAACTCATCCCCATCTCCCAAATAGGACAGGAGGTGTGTGCTACCCAATCTAGCGGAAGGTGTAGGCGTCCCTTCCTACCTCTCCATGCTGCATGGTCACTTGCAGTGGCAGATGGTTCTAGTACTGACGGATAACGGGAATCTGAAATGATTCTCTTCAACACCAGGGAGATCTGAAGGCTTTTACTGTGTGGGGATGCATTGCGTCTTTGTTTGTTGTAATTTGTATTTCAGTTGCACCTAGGAGTACCGGCCATGGACCATGCCCCCATTGTGCTAGGTGCAAACACAGAACAGAGACAGTCCCTGCTCCAGAGAGCTTACACTCTAAGTATAAGACAGCTGGAGGCAGACAGACAAGGGAGTACAAGGGAAAAATTAGACCATATTGACCTCTATCACTTCCTTCCCCACCCCCCCACTACTACACAGCTAGAAGATCAACTTCTGGGGGCCATCTGGGATGGTGGTTACTCCCGTCTGCCTGTTCTCTCATGGGCTCCCCTTCTGCTGAATTCCTTGATTGGGGCCCCCGGGACGCAGTGCCCTGTCTGTAACCGTGCACTGTCTTGGATTTTCAATGCCTGCGGTGGTTCATCCATCTTGGCAAATACTGTGCGTCTTTTCTCCCCTGCCTGGCACCTGGTGTACTCACTTTTGCGTAGTCACTGCACCAGTCGGTTGCATTCCCCCGGGTGCTGGCGGCTTGCAGGGCTGGCTCCAGGCACCAGCTTACCAAGCAGATGCTTGGGTCGGCCACTTCGGAGAGGGGCGGCACGTCCAGCTATTCGGCGGATGGTCCCTCACTCCCGCTCGGAGCGCAGGACCTCCCACCCAATTGGCGCCGCAGATCGCGATCGCGGCTTTTTTTTGGGCCGCTTGGGGCGGCCAAAACCCTGGAGCCAGCCCTGGTGGCTTGCACCTTTTTCACACAGATTTGAACGACTCCTGGGATGCAAGCAGTGGAGAATAACAACAGTACCTCCCTCTTCAGCAGTAGATCTCACAGCCCTGTACAAAGGAGGTCAGTACCATCCCTATTGGACAGCTGGGGAAACTGAGGTACAGAGCAGTGAAGTGACTTACCCAAGGTCACGCAGCAGGCCAGAGGCAGAGCCAGGAACAGAACCGAGCACTTCTGAGGCCAGTCCAGTGCTCTGCTTACTAGGCCACATTTCCTTCAGGCCCTTTGTTTTTCCAGCAGCTCTGTCATACCAGCTAATCCCTTTGATTCCTATAACTTCCTTCTATCATCACTGGGCTCGGCGTGGGTCACTCACAGGCCCCATGCAGCTTGATACTCGCCACAACAAAAGCTAATTTGTTTTTCCGAAGACACAAAGGTTGTCTGGCAGATTCTGCCTACGCTGACTACCTGAAATCGCCCCAGTGATTTCACTGCTACACAGGGGTTGTTTGTGTTGGTGGCATCAGCGGGTTACAAGGCAGAAACTAAAGCACAGAGCTGGCAAAATGAGTTGCCCAAGCCGCAGAGTGACTGGAACCCAGGCAGCCTAATCTAAGCACCAGATCATACCAGGGAGACGTTCCTCACCCCTCTGCTGCTCCAGTGCTGGGCTGGACTCTTCCTGGGCGTGACCATCTTCCAGTCCTCAGACCAGTAGCAGAGCCTGCACCAGAGCTGCTCCTCCGGGCTGATCCGGATTCCTCCGGCAGTGCGCACGGGACGGAGGCCATTCTGAAGAGTCTAACCCTGGGAGTGCAGGCCCCACCCCCCTTGTGTTCATCTTTCCTACTCACTCAAATCCTGATATGACCCTGTCACCCTTCTGGTCCCGCCCAAGGCTGCCATCCATCACTCTAGGAGGAGGAAGTGAGGTGGGGGCATTCTCTGCGGCCTTTTCCCTGACCTTTAACCATGTGCCCATCCAGCCCCAGGAGGCATCCACTGACTCCTTGGAGCAGTGGGAATCTTCTTCTGGATCCTTCACTTTGACCTTGTCCCTGCACTCTGGTCACTTTTTGGCCCCTGAAATTGCTTTTACATGCTGGGTTCTTGGGCCCTTCCTTCATCTGAGGGGGAGGGCCTTTTGGGGGACATCTATACAGCCCACGGCCTCCGGTCAATAGATTTAGGACATGTCTACACTTGACATGCTACAGCTGCACCTCTGTAGATGCGATCTACGCCGATGGGAGGGGTTCTCCCATTGCTGTAGTTAATCCACCTCCCTGAGAGGCGGCAGCTAGGTCAACAGAAGAACCCAGCATAGTCTGCAACTGGAGTTAGGTCGGCGTAGCTCCGTCTCTCAGGGGGTTGGATTTTTCACACCCCTGAGGGCTGCAGCTATGCCATTGTCCATTTCCAGTGTAGATCAGCCCTGAGTCTGTAGACTCACTGCCAGGGGTGGCCACTGGCTGTGTGGACACACCCTTGTGGTGGTGGTGGGCTCTGCCTACCATCCCAGGATTGAGATAGATAGGCCTACCTTGTTCCTTGCCCTTAGTCTATCTCTAAACATTCTTCCTCTTCCTGTGTCATGTTCTTGGTGTCTTTTCCTTTCTCTTTCACTCTATGCCTTTTTTCCTTTATCCCACCCTCCTTCACACAATGCTGGGTCTCTCCCCCTCATCCCCTGCCTTGCCAGAATCCAGGCCTCAGTGCTGCTGTAAGGACAGTGAGGAAAAGCAGGGCTCCTGGCCCAAGTCCGGTGAGTAGCCTCTTGCAGCATCATGTGGGCTCAGTGCATACAGCTCTGCCTGGAGCAGGGCCTCGCTCCAGCCTCCAGGTGCATCCATGTGAGGGTAAAAGGCAGCTCAAGGACTGCTGCAGGTATGGGAGTGGGATGGACAGGTGTATCTGGTGGGGGAATATGGGACCTGGCCTCTTAATGGGGCTGCTGTCAGTTCCACTTTCTCTTTCATTTGATCAGAGGTGGCTGCGTGTCTAAAACTGACCAGGGCCAGCCCTGAAAACAGGAATGTGCCTGGCTTCCCGGGACAGCTGCTCCCCCTAGTGCTGGGCGATCTGTGTAACCAGTCACAGGCATGTCAAAAATCCATCTCAGTCCCTCAAACCTTTGATTCCCCTCCCTTCTACCCCCCTGCACCCACACCCATAACATTGCACAGCTAGAATGGGGCTTTGCCTGAGGGTATGCCTCGATGCTGCAGCGACTGTGTGGGTGTAGTGGTGTCTACATTGAGGGGAGGTGGGCAGAGCTCTGTCAGACCAGGGGTAGTTTTTTCACACCCCTGACCGATGTAGTTATGTTGAGGCTTAGTCAACACTACAAACTTATGTCAGTATAACGACGTCACTCGGGGGTGTGAAAAATCCACATCCCTGACCGACAGTTATACCGACCGAACCCCCTAGGTGTGTCAACGGGAGAGCTTCTCCCCTCCACAGAGCTACCTCCTCTTGGGGAGGTGGAGACATGCTGATGGGAGCAGCTCTCCCCTCAGTGTAGCTAGTGTCTTCACTAAGCGGTTGTACTGGTAGACAAGCCCTCAGTCTTGGGGCTGAGTAGGAAACACACAACTAATCTGGCTTGGTTAAGGCCCAGTCCTCTAGAGGGCAATCTCCAGAGTCAATCCAGGCCTCCTGTGACATGGAAAATCTTCTCCGAATCACCTGTCTGTCACTGGCCAATTCTCATATGGCTTCCTGCTCCTTGCCCACTAGTAACCAGACACCCGTCCACACCTGAGTCTCCAACCAGGCTGGATCGAAGCAGAACTTTGGAGGCAAAGCAAATGTGCTTCCCCCCCCCTGCTTTGCTGCTGCTTTGCAGGAACGGGGAGGAGTTGGGGGCTGAGAAATCTACTCACCGAACAGAAACTAAAGCAAAGGGCTACAGCCACTGCAAACAGGATGAGTATGATGTAGCCAGGCCCCACATCCTCAGGCTGGCAGCTATTGGGGCAGGGGCTGTGCTGCGCTGCGCTGGAAAAAAAATCTCCTGAGGCATAAGAGGCAGAGTGCAGGGAGCTGCAATTGGAATGACCCAGAGTCTACAAGGGGCTGTTGGACAGGACTGGAGACAGGCAGAGCGAGCATTAGCACTACTGTGTGAAGGGAGCTGGTGCCCAGACCCCCAGGACAACCTCTCCCCGATACAGCCTCAGGTGGCATCTAGGAGGAGCCCAGATAGGGTGACCAGAAAAATCGGGACAGGTGGGGGGGGTCGTAGGAGCCTATATAAGAAAAAGACCCAAAAATCAGGACTGTCCCTATAACATTGGGACATCCGGTCACGCTAAGCCCAGAGCAACCCTCCCCATCTCATTGGAGGCCCAAGTGCCTCCCCCATATCTATGAACTGGTCTTGGCCATCCCCACCCCACATTTGGTCTTCTTGGGCCCCAAAGGCCAGAGCTGGTTTTCTGGGGGACCCTAAAGCAACAGCTGAATTCCATGCAGGAATCTGTCAGTGTCTGCAGTGAACGTGGCTTTACTGTGTGACTAGTTGTACTGGTAGATTTCCCCATGTAGACAAGCCCTAAGGCAGAGTATTTAAAGGGTCTGATTCACTGCTGGGGGATAGGCTTGGTGGGTGACTTGGGGAGAGCTACAGCTCAGTTCTACCCCCAGGAGAAGTGACACAGCATTTTGCTGCAGTCCTCTTTCTAGGCAAGGGGGGCTCATTTCCATGTGGTCTGTGAATAGATCTAGGGCAAACATTTCAAAAGCACCCAAGTGACAGCCTAAAGTCTCACTGATTTTCTCCTAAAAGTGCTTTTCACCTTTGAAAGTGGGACTTAGGCTACTGGCTGGCTACTAAGCTACTTTGGTGCTTTTGAAAACATTACCCCATACAACAAATCACTCAGGCTTTACTTAAGAACCTCCCCCATGGAAATATAATCTGCTGTCTCCTGACAGTTTTATACAACCACCTAGCCTTGCTTACTGTCCCTGTTCTATCTGGCCCTTTAATGTTAGCCAAAGAGCTGCAGCCATGCTTGCTAAAAGGAATGTTTCTGTTTGTTTCACAACCAACCAGCTTTTTCCTTACCTGACTATTAAACATGCTGCTGCATCCAGGTAGCCTGTGGCAGTGAAGTCTGCAGGTTTGCTGAAAGAGTGACAGTGACTGAACAAGGCTGAGACCTCCAGCCCTGTTCTTCCTGAGACAGCTACCCGTTGAGCTCAAGAAACTTTTCCAGGTGCATCACTACACCTAGGTTGATCAAGCCTGTCCCACCCTTCCTCAGGCACTTACAGGGGCTCACCTTTATGCATCCTGTCTGTTGGGAGGAGTGTCCCAAATTGAACCACAAACAGCTGAGAAGCAGAATGTTTGATCGTCCCATCCTACACGGAGAACGTGTCTGGGACCTGATCCTGCTGGAATGTAGGTGACAAATACCAGAGCAAACCCACCCAGCCTTCCAGTTGAGGGAAGAGATCTAAAGGGGGCCAGAGGTGGGATCCTCCTGGCATATTGATTAAAGCCCAGCTAGACTGAAGAGTGGAGCTGGACACAGCCTTTCCCTGTGGGATACAAACTAAACCTTGGTTTTGTAAAATCTCCTGATGAGAGGTGGGAAGGAATTTTCTAGCTCCTGATTATTGGAAATAATTTTAAACAGCACGTGTTTTTCTGGTCTGTTTTTCTTTTGCACTTCCTTGCTTGGGCAATGGAGACAGCCTAAAGTTGGCTTTTATTTATAGTTAGTTCCACTCTTTGGTGCTACAAACACTGCAGAGGAAGGTTGGTTTGGTGGAAAGGAGAAGGTGGGCTCTTTCTCTTGGAATTAAAAAGAAACCCCTTGCCGGACGCACAGCGTTGGCTTTATGTTTGATAACATCTTGATTTTACAAAAAGGAAAGTTGGGGCCCACTTTGAGCAGCACATGCCCCCTTGAAGTTCCCCATGTCAAAGGATTTAGGGGTTTACATTGATTGCTGTCACATGATGAATGATGCATAGGTCTGTAACAGTCACACCCCCAGCCTCTACCCACACCACAGTCCCCGGCGCCTTGGAAAGAGACAAGCCTGCAGCGCAGCCTACATCCCCCATGATGCCCTGGGGGGAAGGGCCACGTGGAGCCTACATCCCCCATGATGCCCTGGGGGAAGGGCCACGTGGAGCCTACATCTCCCATGATGCCCCGGGGGAAGGAGTCACTGAGAGGCTATATTTCCCATAATGCCCTGGGGGAAAGGGCACTAGAGCCTACATCCCCCATGATGCAATTGTGCCGGGACAGCTCCCGTGATGCTGCGAGGCCTAAATGCTGGTTGCTGATTGGCCGGGTGCTCCCGGAAGTGTCTGAGCCTGGTGGGCGGGCTGCGGGGAGTCAGCGGCAGCGCTCGGCGGGGACCATGGTGAGCAGGGGGGATGGGTGGGTCCCGCCAGCCCCTTGGGGGAGGAAATTGCTGTGGGCTGGTTTCCCTTCAGCCCGGCGGGACGTGGACGTGAAGGGGTTAATTCCCCCTGCTCAGCGGGGGAGGGCGCGAAGGGGTTAATTCCCCCTCCCCCCGGCAGCTGGGGGGGGCAGGCATGAGTTTGGAGTGGGGGGTTAATTCCCCCTTGGGGCTTTCCCCGTTGCTGGGCGGTGCTGCGCTGCTGGAGCCGCAGCGTTCATGGGATGATTTAAACCCCGGGACCTGGGCACTGGGGGTCCAGAGGCTCCCACGCGCAGGGTTAACCCCAGTGTCCAGGCCAGGTTCCAACCCTGTTCATGACATTCTGTTCCCCCACCATGGATCCAACCCCCACCCCCATCACCCAGTTGCTCTTGGTTGAGGGATTCCCCCTTCCCTTGTCTTTCAAAGCATAGTTTAGTATTGCAGAATGGCATCCATGTTCCGCCCCAGAGGTGGCTGCCTTTCAGCGATGAAGATCAGCACCTTAGGAGTCTCATAGGTGAACATGTTGGTGCTTGAATCATAGGATTATATTGGCCTCACAATGAGGCTGTGTTAATGTAGTGTTGAGGTGAGGAATTTGAGCATTCATGAAACGCAAGGTGTGAAGATTATCAAAATAAATTGAACTCAGGAGTTGATTGGGCAGGGGCCCTAATTATGTGAATTAGAATTGGCCAGGATAGGGGAAGTTAACATCCCTGCTCTTTCAGAAAGTGACTTGGGCTCATTAATAATCTCAGGTGCTCAGGACCTTGGTTTTCCATATCATTACCCCCCCCCCAAAAAAAAGACACCCCAGTAGCACAGTGCCTCTTAACACCCTTTGGGATCAAAGTCAGTGCTGACTGCAGTGAATCACCACCAACACTTCTGATAGCATCCTGGATTTTCCTAGATGATCTCCCATCTACTTACTGATCTGCTCTGACTCCGCTTAGCTTGAGATTTCTAGGATCATAGCACAGGGGACATTGCTGCAGGCTCTGAGTAACTGCAGTGACCCACAAGATGATGAGCATCTCACAAAAGCATGATAAGAAATCTGTCGCTATTTCAGAGCAAGAGGGGATGGATTTTATCATGGAGACATTTATGGCAATATTTTTGCCAAGTATTTTTCCTTCTTTGGCTTTTGTTCCAAAACTACAGTGGTGTATCTTCATGGCCAGGAGCTGAATAAACACTGCAACCTAGGAAGGATACATAAAACTGCATTATTTATTTGTACTACCATAGCAGGTAGGAGTGCTAGTTATTGTAGCCCCTAGGATTATTTTGCTAGCTATTATATCCTACTAATCCAGCCAGCCGTATCAAATAATCTGTTTCTCTTTCTGAATTAATCTATTTCATTCTTATGTTTTATCAATGTTAATTCCTATGAAATTAGGATGTGTTGAGGCATATGATATGTGTTTCCTAATAATTATACATAGAATAAGTTTTGCTGAAATGCAAGAAGCCCACCGGCCTGTATCCAGTAAGATCCGCTAAAAGTATAATCAATTAAGAGTAAGTCAGCATAAAAGCTGGCAACCTTTGGCACAGATAGCAATGGTCCCTGAACTTTGAGGAACCAAAGGGAGGAAATACACACAACACTGAACGGATTTATCCAGTGTCTGCAGCTGGTTGGTAACCGCAGGGTATACCACAAACCTGGAAGTCACCAAGAGAGCCTAGGTTGGCAGTTTTTGGAGTGAGATAATATGTAGAGAGTAAGTGTCATAATCCACTAACCTATAGGATAAGATTACCCATAAATTTCTTAGGTACAGAAATAAGATTTGGGTATAGTAGGTTGGGCTTGAATTGCATAGCGTCAGGATCCTATAAAATACCTTGTAAGGATATCATAGGAGGCTTTTAGCTCTTTCCTTTCTTTGTCCTCCTATATTCTATAGACTATCCTTTTATCTACCTATCCGTCTATCTTCTATCACGCTTTCAGCTTAGCTTGTGTAGTGTAGTAGAACTACTCAACATTCCTAACTACTGGGGAAGCCAGCATCATCGTGTTATCAGGCATGCCAGGAGTGAGGCTGGTCCTTCACCTCCTATTATCGGGTCCTCAAGGAAGGGTGTGAGTATGTTAAGTTAAGGTACTTATAATAGGAATAACAACGAGGAGTCCTTGTGGTACCTTAGAGACTAACAAATTTATTTGGGCACAAGCTTTCGTGGGCTAAAACCCACTTCATCAGATGCAAATAAATTTGTTAGTCTCTAAGGTACCACAAGGACTCCTCGTTGTTTTTGCTGATACAGACTAACACGGCTACCACTTTGAAACTTATAATAGGAACGTTACCACCAGGAGTTTTGGAATTCTTTTACTGTTTTGCAGTCAAAAATTTCATAGCATTTATTATTCTTTTGTTAATCTCAATAAAGTGTTTATCAATTTGGTATTGTCCTCAGTGTAAGTGTCTTTGCCAAGCACCCCGAGAGTCCTCTCCCGATATAGAACTCTGAGTTCACGGACCCTCTAGTCTGAACTGGGCAAGAACCTATAAATCTTCTGGTCAGATGCGATCAGTGGCGAGCCAGATCAACTAACCCATCAAATTCAGGTCAACGTTATGGACCAGGTCCCCACTATACTAGGTGCTGTAATATTCCCTTGTACTTTAAATGTCATTGTGCCATTTATACTGACTATAATTCAGTTGGAGGATCTGAATTGTTTTGACTTTTTACTCTCCTATATTCCAGGCTACAGCAATGGACCAACTGGTGGGATTTGGCCTGGTAGCCTTTAGCCTCCTCCTTTTTGTTTACTACACCATCTGGATTATTATATTGGTACGGATCCCCACACATACTCTGGTTATTGCAGTCTCAATGGCTTCACTGTTGTGTGTGTTTGTTTAGACTTTCTTTAGAGGTGTTACTCTGTTTGTCTAGGTATGTGTACGCTGAAAAGCAATTACTAAAAACTCCTTCTTGCCCAGTCTGCCATTTAAAATCTTGATCATTTGAACCCAAAGGTCAACCACAAGGGATAACTATAGGGTTATCCGTAGCAGTGCACCCTGTTGGGCAGGTGCACTGGTGTGGATAAAGCAAGAACTGCTGCATTCCACACATTTGAACCTTCACCCAAAACAGTTCTGGGGTTTTCAAAAAAGGGTTGTTCTCCCATTATTTTTCACTTCCATGCCCCATCTGTTTTCTGGTTTGCATGGGAAGTGGCAGAACTGAAATACGAGAGTCCATTCATGCGGGATCTTCAGCCCAGTAAAAAGCAGGAAATATAGGAAATCATACAAGGAAGTCATCTTTTTTTGAGCTGTCCAGGCCAGTTTTTCAGACTTGAGAGGTTTGTTAAAACTTTGGATTGGCATCTAAATCCCTGGCAGCTTCCAGTCCAAGCTCTGAACATTCTTGGGTTCCCCCTCTGAATTCAAAAGTTTATTGTTCTGCTGTTACAAACCCTGTATAGTTTGTACACTCTCTGAACGTTAGAGCGCTGTATTAGGGCTGTAAATATCGGTTTAAAAAGTTAACTGGTTTAAACGATTAAAATTATATTGTTTAACTGGTTAACCGTTAGCCGAGGTAGCTCCGGTGGGCCTGGCCGAGCCGGGGCTGGCAGCTGGCCGGCCCAGCACGGGGCCACTGAGGTTAACGGTTAATGTTGGTTAACCGGTAAGCCTAATGCTTACCGGTTAACTTTATACATCCCTATGCTGTAAAAGGGGTTATCTGGTAGCAATGGGTATAGGTGCAAAGTGTTCTGCAGCGTTTAACTACACCTGCAACACCTTTGTGAAGTGGCGTAAATAGTACAGTGACTTTCCAAGCGAGGGAAGCTGATCCCCTCCTGGGGATAAGCAGTTTGTTCAGTCCCAGGCAATGAGGGAATCTGAATTAGATCCCCTGAGGGTTTTTGCTGCTATGCTCAAGCCACTAGGCAGCAGCACTTCTGACATCCCCGGTGTCACATGCTTACTACGCTACCATGGATACTTGTTCAGCTGCCCTTTGCTCATTACATTCTCTGTCTACAGCTGAAGCTAAAGTCCCTCTTGCACGCTAGTCTAGGTTATTGAGCAGGCATGTTCTCTCGTTACGTGGGGTTCGTTTTCAAGCCTAAGGTTAATTGTAGCTCTGGAGGTTAACTGTCCTGGCACTGCAACCATAAAGCTTCGGGGGCTAGAGAGTTGTCTTTGCATTGCCCGACTTAGTGGTGCCCTTCACTTTTGTTTCCTGCAGCCCTTCATTGACAGCGATCATGGGATTCATAAGTTCTTCTTGCCCAGAGAGTATTCGGTTACCATTCCTGTCATCGCAGGGCTCCTTCTGGTGCTGTTTGTAGGTGAGTCACATTCTGATCTCTTTAAAAGTTGGTCACTAACGTTTCATCTGATTGCTGACAGCAGTGAACGGCCAGTATCTAAAGCTCATGTGGTGTGAGCTTCCTCACAGCAGTGCCCTGTGTGTGACTGTGATTCCACCAGTGTGAGCTTCTGCACAGTGGAATTGCCTCTCTCTCCTTCTGTGATGAGGTTCCATTTCTCACAGCAGTGTGTTTAAAAAGCCACCGCAGCTGCGGGGGTTATGTTTTACTCAGTCTCTCTCTCTTTCCTGTGTTAGGGGTCTTTGTGGTGATTGTGATGTGGAAGAACAGAAAACCTGCAAAGAAATCAGACTGAAGACAGCAGGATGGGAGAGGCAGGAGAAGGTGCCTGACCTGGAGCGTCTCAACAGGGACAAGACTCTCACCTGCAGAAACAAGAGCACACTCCACTCTAAGACTCTGTCACATGCTTGAATGGACGTTGGACTTTGCTGCGCCCTCTTTCCATGATCCCTGCCCTGAGACTCGTATCCAGCTATAGTTTACAATGTACTGAACAAAGGGAAGTGAAACTGTCTGACCCACAGGATTCCTCTAGTGAGGGACCAGAACACCAGCCCTGCTGAACCTGTACCCAGGTTAGGGATAATCCTAGCAGACTGGTGGCTTTGGACTCTACAGTCCTTGCACTGTGTATCCTGTGCTAAGGTGACGCTGTTCTGGCACCAGGCAGTGCTAGTGAGCAAAGGGCTCAGACTTCAGTGACTTTCCTCTTCTCTGCTGCAGACGCCTCCTTTACTTGGTTTGTTTCTTTCATTTTTTAACTGGTTACTTTAGGATTTTTTATAGTGGATCCAATATGTGAAAAAACAAAATCATGGATAAAAAAGCGCTCCTCTCTAAGGCTCAGAGGGCAGGTCGGGGAGAGATCCCCCTCGCCACTTACCTACTGGAGGAGTGGTGAACCATCAGCATCTTGTACCAACAGTGTTACTGTCGAGGGGTCTCATTCCACCCCAGTCCACCTGCTCTTATGCACACACAGGCTGTCTGTTCTGTCTTAGTCAGGGGAACGGTGGCCTCTCCACCATGCATTGCATGTTACAGGGAAGCCACAAGCTTTATAGCCTCCTTCACGGCCCACTGTGCAGAGGAGGTAATCAAGAGGTGAGGTCCTCTGCTGTTGTGTAGAAGGTGCACCACTGTTCTCCATGCTGTTCTATTCTCCGCAGTGTGCGTGCATTCAATGGGGAGGGAGAAGAAAGTCCTGCTCTGCTGAACAGCAACTGAGGAAGAAGGGGCTCAGATACTGTCCTGATAAATGTGGTATTAATGCTGGTCCAGTGGAGCCACTGGTTCTGCTTTATACTTTACTTTCCACGTTCCTGGTTAGCATAGGACTGTGAGGGGGAAGAGCATGCAAGCTGCCTGGAGCCGTGCTCTTTCTGCGCCAGGCAGGGCTGAAGCAGCAGGGTGTTTTCACGCCTTAGCACGCTGACTTGCTTCAAACCCTGTAGGTAGAGTCCTGGCAGCTCTGCTTGAATGTGAAGAACTGGAGTCTCAATAAATATTATGCAGTATCTCTGTCTATGTTCTTCCACTGCCCCCTAGGTGTGCGGGGGTGTCTGTGCGCGCGCATGCAAAGTGACACTATGGGAAGCAAATCTTGCCACCAGATCAATGAATCAGAAAACAGCCTGCATGTAACCTTAGGAGCACTGTGCAGCCTCTGTGAAAGCCCTGCTGGGATGTGACCGGTTCTCGCTCCTGTCCTCATTCTGCTGTTGAGTCCTGTATTCTACCATGAGCTGCTGCATGCTAGAGAGCTGGGTACGTGACATGGAGACCCCTCTGGAGCAGGCTGATCAGGCATGATGCCAAGGGGCAGCATGTTGGGAATGGGGATGAGGGTGCAGATTTGAAGTTTCTCTAGGATCAATCATGGGTTGGTCAGTTAAAGTGCAGAGATGCCATAGCCAAGGCTCGGGTTCAAGGGTTTAGATGCTTCGTGGCATCTCTCATTTTCCTGAGCAGTCTGCTAACACTCTTGAGCTGTCGGCACTGGGACGCCATCAAAGCTGGGTTCTTGTTCCAGCAGCAGTGGTAAGAACTGCATGTGCCATTTCCTCGGCCTATGAGGGGCCTGTTGCCCGGAGCAGATGCTAGCACAACTCTAGGGAGCCTTTCTGCAGTATCACGCCAGAGCCTGTCAAAGAATTAACCAGCCAAGAAGCAAACCTGATAACAGCATCTTATGAGACAAATGGTAAAAGAACAGAGTGGGGCCCAGGGCACAAAACTTCAAGGAGAACATCGGCCAGCTGCCAAACCCAAAGGGTCATGAACCAGCTCGCTAACTTGCCTTAGACAGACATGCCTGGTTTGCACCTACTGCTGTGACTCCATTAAACTGCAAAAGGAGGGGACTCTTAGGTACTGTGTGAAAGTCTCCTGTGGTGTAACAATGCTCTTTAATGGCTCCCTTTTACCTGCTCCCCAGTGGCCAGGGCCAGTGCAGAAGGCTCCTCTCAGCCAAGACTGGGGCTGCCCACATGCTCTGCGCTGGAGGCTCTAATATTCGGATCGCTCCTGGCTCCCCGTGTGCCTCTGCTCCGGGAAGCCTCGGGGTGGCTCTTTCATCTCTTTCCTTCGGCCCCACGTGCAGCTGCTGCTCTGGCGCTTTCCCACTGGGGTTGGGCTATAGGGGGAGAACAGCAAGATTCCAGCCAGGACATTTCTATTTCGAGCCCTGCGGCAAAGGTGCCCTCACTGCACTGTGTACCCGCTCTGCTGCCAATGCCCTCCCCGCAGCGGGCCAATCTGCTGGGACTGACCTCTTCCCTGGGCCGAGTGAGCCCTGGGTCAGAAGTGGTGGGGGTTGGGCTAGTCTAAATTCCCCCGTTTCCTTTCTACACCACCTATTGCTCCAGCTCTTGCTTCCCACTCGAGCTCTCCCGCTGCACTTCTCAGGCTGCTTTCCTCAGCACTTGGAAATACGAGACACAGCAGCAGCTCCCAGGAGTATGTGGTCACTCCACCCCCGAGCGCTTTAGGGAAAAAAGGAAGCAAAAGCTCATCTCTTAGCAACTCCAGGCACCTTTCCTAGCCTGCCAGCCCTGGAGCTGCTGCCGCTTCATTTCCTCCCACCCACCTTCGGGGATCTGCTGCCTCCAGCTTCCACTCCCTGTGTCTTCTAACCCCAGCCACCTACCCTAGGATGCTGCTGGAATAATCCCAGGGATTCTGCTTGCGTCACTGGAACAAGCCCAGGGACTCTCTCTCCCAAGCATTTTCACTGGAGAGGCTCACGGATAAGGGCAAGTATGAACCCAGTGTAGAGTCTGAACTGAGAGAGAGAGAGAGAGAGAGAGAGTGTGTGTGTCAGTGTCAGGATGGCCTGTCAGTCAGGAGAATGGTTCAGCTGTCCAATGGGTCTGGTGAGCAGGGGGGGAGGGACTGTGGGAGGCAGCCTGTCCTGCTGGAATGAGCACAGGAGCCGGAGCCAGAGACTGCTGCTTGCCAGTGAGTGGTCCAGTTTAGTGTGAAATGTCCCAGAAGAAGGGGATTTCCCGCTCTTCTCCCAGGAGCCTGCTGCCTTCTGCTCCCCCTGGAGTGCTTCTGCCAGCGTCTTCACGGGGTTATTCTGGCACAACGGGTTTAAAAGAGACACCTCTGTCTCTCGCCAAAAGGGAAGGCAGTTTTTTCCCTCCTGAGATGTTCTAGAAGGTACAGGGCCGAAGGCTCACCGTGGGTGAGGTGTCTGCTCCTTCTTCAAGCAGGAAGGAGCCCTGCCATGCTCGGGGCCACCAGCTCCCCTGGGGGTTGGAGATGTCTTTGAAGCAAAGTCTGAAACAGCTCAGCAGCGCCAGTCAGTTGAGCTTTAGTCATAGCAATGTTAACGCCCTTATTGTTTTAGAAGCGTGGCAGAAGAAATGAACACCCATGTCTATTGGGCAAGCCCCTGAGCTCTCTCCCAACTCTCCATGTGCGGCATGTGTTGAAAGGAAGATGAGATTCTGGGTTCCTTGTTGCCTGTTGCTTTCTCACCCTCCCTGCTAGGCTGTGGTCCAGCTGCTCAGTTTAACTCTAGCATGTTCGGGGACTTCCCCTGGCAAAGGCTTAGCAAGGACTGGATGAGGTAGGTGGAACCTCAGAGCCCAGCAGAGGGAGAACTGCCGGGCATGAGCTCTGCTGTGTTAATTTCAGTGGAATAAGTGGACCCAGAGAGTCAAAAGGGTTAGTGTGACCTTGTCACTTACTAGCACTACTTAGTGAAATGCAGTTAAGGGTTTCAAAGACCGAGATCTCGGCCTGTTTAGTCCCATGACAAACACCCTCAAAAATGCATGTCAAAGTTTGGAGGTGTATTGATTGGGATACGCAAGAGAAGAATGGAGAACAAAACACACAGCATTTTCAAATTGAAAAGGGGAGATTCTGCAAAACAAACAATCCAAACTTACCAAAGTCCCTTTTTCCGAGAGGGTATCGCTGATATGGTAGCGCTGTACAGCACATGAGAAATGATTGCTATTTTGGAAGGATCATTACTGAAGATGGAAGATGGGATGTCAGCACCAGACTAGCAAGAGTGGAAGAGACACTGTGGAGCAATAAACATCTGGTGAGAAGGGACATAAATCTGAAGACTAAATTCCGACTCTTAAAAGCTTACATTTGGTCTATGTTAAATGGCAGCTGTGAAATATGGACATTCAAACAATCAATGATAAACTACAATCCTTCAAATTGTGGGTCAGAAGAATTCTGAAAATCTCATGGCTAGACCATGCAACCAACAAAAAGGTATTGGAGATGATTGGAACTCAGCAAAGGGAGGAGGGATAGCTCAGTGGTTTGAGCATTGGCCTGCTAAACCCAGAGTCATGAGTTCAATCCTTGAGGGGGCCATTTAGGGACCTGGGGTAAAAATCTGTCTGGGGATTGGTCCTGCTTTGAGCAGGGGGTTGGACTAGATGACCTCCTAAGGTCCCTTCCAGCCCTGATATTCTATGAAACCCTAGTTAGAGATCTTATGAAAAGGAAAGATTTGATTTCCAGGGCATATTTTAGGGGGTTTCTTGGGCAATGCATGTTTACACGCACTGGAAGGGAAAGTTGATGGCAAAAGAACATGAGACAGAAAAAGAAGATATTGGATGGATGATGTGGTATCCTGGGTGGATTAAAAGGACTATTCATCCATCAAGAGATTAGCAGAGGATCGTACAGAATGGGCTACCTTGGTTGCAGACTTGCAGTAACGGAGGGGCCACATACGAAGATTGCTTAGTCTCTTGTTTTTTCAAGCACTCTTTCTTAGTGGGAAAGAAAGGGTTAGTTCTGTTGTTCAATGTTGAGTTGGCCACTGTTAATGATGGTTACTTTTTCTGCTTTTGACAGCCGAGATACAGAAATGGAGGGGAGAAAGGATAGCAAGCGTGGGGAAATGCAGCTTTTTGTTGACGTTCTCAGGATACATGGTAGTTAGTCATGGACAGATGCTTTGGGCTGGCAGGTCGGCCATGACATCTGTTGCTCTGGACTCTGACTCACTTCCCCAGTCTAGGACATCATCTGGCTGGGCTGGTCATGTTCCTCTTCTTCATTAGTCCCTCTTAGGCTGGGGAGAGCTGGATGGGCCATCTCATCCTGTCATGTTGGTGCTATGCAGCGCAGTTGATTCCAGGATCAGGTGAAAAGCCGAGAACGAGGACAGGAGGAAGAGAGCGGCAAGGGAAGGGAATACTCAAAGGAAGGGAAGATAGAGCAGGATCTTGCGTGTATCAGGCAGGGGTCCTCACTGGTCCAGGCGGCCTCACAGTGCACTGGGCTGGAGGTGCCAGTGCTCAAGGCTCACCAATGAAGGACAGAGTCTCTGGAGCAAAGCAGAGCTTTATTGACTTTTGCTTGAGGAAATCCCCTTATTCATTCCCCCCCAAATCTCTTTAAAGGATCCCAAAGGGGGGTGATGGGTGACCACCAGTTAGGCGTAATATCCTACAGGCCAGTTTGGTCCATTAATTTCTGATTCCATTCTCCTCTAGTTTACCAGTCACAATCTTCACGCAGACCTCGGTTGGTGTCAGTAGAACATTTTGTTTGGATTAAGCCAGCCTTTGTCGCCCTTTTGTATCTTTCTCTGTCAGCATTTATTGTTCTAGGTGATTGTCAAATGTGACCTTTCACCCACTGTCTGCCAGTTGAGCTCACAATTGAGGGAGGCCTGCTAGACCCCAATTATTACAACAGCTCCTGCAGTGGCACCCTCAAAGCAAGGACGGGAGTCCTGTGCTAGGGGTGGAAAGTCCTGTCTCACTCCTGGAGAGATGCCAACAAGAGAAGCAACCCCAGCCTCTTCCTCCTAAAGACCAAAGGGAAATGAAGGAAACTTGACCATTAAACTGGAGAAGCCAGGAGGAAAACCCCAAAGGGGACAGGTTGGTTGCGGAACCTGCACTTGCTTCAAGGGTGACGGCAGGAGGACGGTGGGAGCTTCTCCCATGAGAGTTAGGGGACAGGGCTCTCCTGACACCCTGTCAGGGGATGGCCAGAAGTGAATCCCAGGAATGGTGAGTACCATCCAGGAGTGAGGCCTCAAGTCCTTCCCCCACCCCACACTAGAGACGCCAGGCCCTAGGGCCCATGCCTCAGCTAAGCTGCCTCTTTGAAAGGGCCGTGGTTTTGCCTGGATTCCTGGCTCCTTGCCACACACAGGAAGATATGGGCTGTCACTGAAATGTGCTGACAAAGCTGGGCTGAGGCAGTTGCCTGGCTGGCTCCCACTGTGCACTTTTTGTGGTGCTGCCCACCAGGGCTTTGTCTCCTCTCGGCTCGTTTCCCTCCGGTTTCCCACGGTTTGGAGCTGAACTGCGGTAACGGCTGAGGGAGGTCACGGTATGTCACACAGATCTGCCCTGAGCGGGGCGAGTCAGTGGACAGCATCGTTCCCGCCACAATGCGTCCGACGGCAGGGTAAGAGAGAGGAATGCACCCCTGACACCCACTTCATCCCAACGCACGAGGGGCCAGAACCCTGGGAGCTGTATCCTGGCCCATGTTGCTCCAGGTGCTATTCTTATTCATACAGTACAAAAGTATCCAGCAGCCTGGAAGGAAGGGGCTATTCGGGTGAATACGGTATGTGTTCTGCTTGAGGTGTGCTGCCTGTGATTCTCGGCAGGATCCTGCAGGGCATGGCGCAGTCCCTCCCCCGGCCTTAGGGCTCCTGCAGGTGGCTAGAGTCCCTCCTGCCCCCCACCCCGGATCTGGAAAGGGCTGTTCTTGGGATCAGAGCACAGAGCTGGGAGTCGGGATCTGGCTTCTCTTCTCCACTCTGGCACCAACTCACTGGATGACTTCAGGCAAGTCACTTCCCCGTTCTGGGCTTCAGCTCCCCCCAGCGCTAAGGTGTGAAATGGTTCCTTGCTCCTGGGCTGGAAAGTGCAATGCAGGCACTGGGGGTTATCTGAAGGCCTGTCTTCCTCACAGGCATGAGACGAAGACACAGTTCCAGCCTCCGTCATGACCGTCCTGGTTGCTTTAGTCTGCCCCACGCCAATCGCTGCTGAAGCCCCTTACTCAGAGAGCTCTGGCCCAGGGCAGAGGAGTCAGTGTCATTCTGGGACTGATTTTCAGAGATGCTGAGCACCTGCGGTTCCCCCGATGTCTGTGGGAACTCCAGGGTTCTCAGTACTTCTGAAACTCAGGGCAATTTATTTTGAATGCTGGGCCAGGACTGAGCCTGCAAAGGCAGGTCCATATACACCCCTCAGTCCACAGCAGATCTCCCATCAATAACAATACAAGCAATCAGGAGAATGATGAGGGGCAGTTGGCCCAATGCCGGGAGGGGGGAGGATATGGCCCTAATGTGGTCACTAAACTTCTACCTAGTAAAGTTACTGGTGCATCTGCTGTCTTTCAGTGGGAGAAAAAAAATCTCTTGGATGCTGCAGCCTGCCCAGGATTCAGCTGCACTTAACCTGAGTTACTCGCACATTTGCAGTGGTTGTGCACACACGCAACTGATCACCCATGTTACATGAAAATCTGGCTCTGACGGTGTCGTAATTAAACTTAACAGTTACTGCTGCATTTCCCAGAGCTGTTGTGCCAGGCTGGCTGCAGACTCAAGCAGACAGAACTGTGTTGGCTATATGCCCATCACCTTTGGAAGATTTTCCTTGTAGCCATAAGGGCTTGAGACAGACGTGTTTCTTCACTGAAAACTTGCAGTGTGCTGCCCCTGAATCCAGATTAATACCTTGTGTGGGCAGGTGCAGAGCTCAGGGCTTGAAGGCTTCTGGTCTAATGGTCTGAGTGCAGAACTAGGAGCCTCGATCTCCTGTGTTCAAAGCAAGACTCTGACAATGACTCCCCAGCTGACCTTGGGCAAGTTGCTTTCCTGTTCTCAGCCTCAGTTTCCCCCAAAATGGGTCTCTATTGACCTGCTCCACAGGGCTGCAGGGATGGCTGGGGATGAAGCCTTGGAAGGTGGCACGTGCTGAGGACGGTTAGACTTTTGCAGCTCGTCAACTCTGTATCCTCTGGCAGGGCCATGACCCACCCCTGTGGGTGGACCGATGGCCTCGGTCTCCTCTTCCTTTTCCCCACCCCCGCTCTCCCTCCTCTTCCCCCTCCCTCCGCTGCATTGCTGTCAATAGGGCCAGCTGCAGGCAGGCTGATGTCACCGGCTCCAGTCTGCAGCCGGCAGCCCTTGGGCAGCAGCCGCTGCTGCGGCAGGGGGTCCGGGACCGCCAGCCTCTGCCGCCGAGCTGGAGGGAGCCTGCTAGGGAGCGATGCAGCTGCCTGGGGGCTCGGGCAGGAGGTGGCTCCGCGCTGGCAGGGGGGGTGCGGGCGGCCAGTGATTTGGGGCACAGCAGAGGGGGACAGCGGGGCCCGCAGTTGCAGAGACGCCTGCAGAGGTAGGTGCTAACAAGGCTGCAAGTGGCCTGTCCCCCCGCCGGGAGCCAGGCCCAGGCTGCCCCTCACTCTGGGGCAGAGCCCAGCGGGCCGCCTGCCCCGCACCATGCCCTGGAGGGGCTCTGGGCAGCTCTGTCCTCGCCCACGCTCATAGCCGGGTGCCCTCCTTGCCCCAGACCCCAGCTGGCTGGATGCCATATGACTCCCCTCTCCCGGGACTGGGAGGGGACGGGGTGCTGCCCACCCTTCCCCCCCCCCCAAACCGGCAGCATGATCTCCCTGGGCTGGGCTGTCCTCCACCCTACCCCCCAGACGGGGAGTCTCAGGATCAGGCTCTTTTCCTGCTGGGAGCACTGCTACCGGGTCTGCTTTTCCCCCTGCCTCCCCCAGCACCCGGTGACTTCTCCAGAGCGCTTGGGGCAGGGACCGGCTCTTTGTACCCCGCCTAGCACCCTGGCGTCCTCCTCTATGCCGGGGTACCTGGGCACTACCCTAATGCAGATGAATAGGCATCATCATCATCATAATGAGAGTCTAAACTAGGACGTTCTGAAACCAAAGGGCTTGTCTACTTAGGGAAATTGACCGGAATAACTATTGTGGAATAAGCTGTTCTGCAACCGTGATTCCAGAATGGCTCCATGTGTGGACATTCTATTCTGTCACTTCATTCTGGAATGATGACCAAGCTCACAAAGCGCACTAATCATTCCAGAAGACAGTGACGGGTTGCAGAAGCGTGTCCACAGGGGGAGCTATTCTGGAATAGCTCTTGTGCCCTAACCCAGAAGAGGCCCATAGAGCCTCATCCCGAAAGGAGCTCTGGGGAGTCATTCAGAAGACGGTGCTATCCGTTACAGTGATACGTTGAGGCCAGCCGCAGCTCTCGCGCTGTTTCTGTGAGAGCAGGCCTTATAGCTCTGTAAGTTCCCCAAATTTGCCTTCCTAAAATCGGATCCTCTTGACCTGTTGACTGCGTTAGTGCCAAGGCCTCCGCTAGTTCGTGGATTCTAGCTTTTCGACTCCTGTGCTCCATTAGGTAAAGTCTCTCGATGTCAGTCTGTCTGGGACCGAGCCAGCACCTAACTCCCTTTGGAGTCTAGACTCGCCCTGCTTGGTCCCTCTTCACTGCTGATCCTTCCCAGCAGGCCAGTCAGAGCTCACTCAAGCCCAGCTTCGCCATTGCTTTGCCCCAAGCAGTGATCTGTTTTTACCTGGGTTCGGCTGGTGCCCCGCATACTGGTTCATACCCGCTGCACTAAGTCAGCGTAATCTCTCAGACTGGTTTTTCATGTTGCACTCCCCACTTCATGCATGCATGCTCCATCTAACTGTGCTTTGTCTGGTGGCTGCACTGACCGGTCATTGCACCCTGTGCTTTTGCTTTGCACAGACTGGTTCCCGCCGGCATGGATGGCGTGCCCCGTGGGCTACGGACTTGGGTTCGTCGGTAGGAAGCCTTTGTGCTAGCGGCATCAGCAGGTAGCATTCCCCGTAGAGCCGAGGCCTGGCATTCAGAGAGAAGCCATGGTGAGTCATGTTGTATTGTACAGGGGTTCTCACACTGGTCTGCAGAAAGCTGCCTGGTATGTACAATGGGGACTGGGATCCATGTGATGGCAAATGGGAGGGAAGGTGCAACAATCTCCCAGTGTTAAGTGCAAAGTAATGGCCGTTGGAAAACATAATCTCAAGTGCTGGGTGTTTGAATTGAATAGCGAGTTGAGATTGTCAGATGACAGGCTCATATGGAATTGATTTAATCGAGATTATCAATCAGAGATTGATACAATTCTATCCAGAATACGCAAGGAACAGACGCTTTGCCACCCCCCTGTAGAGAAAGTAGTTTAATCCCTTCCTCTGTACTGGAGGAATGCTGACAGTGTTTGTTCCCTAACACCCCAGACCTCTGTCCTTCTCTAGTGTGAGAGACAAATAAACTCCTTTTTTGGAGGGGAAAATATTTTATCATCATTATTTTTACCATCTGTTCTGTTTTCCACATTACTAATGGAATTTCTTTTGTCCTCCTCAGTTTACCTGACTGATGAGCAAAAAAGAATCTCTAATCCAGTCATTATTACTAACAGCTGTGACTACTGACAGTGCTTAAATGATTTAAAAACACCTTTCAGTGGTGCCTTATTTCATCCATTACAGAGCCCATCTGTCATAACAAGTATCTCTTATCATTCACCTAGTTCTGTTTATAACATCCTTGTGTAGAAACTTTTTAGTAGTTGGGGGATGTCTCTTCCTGGGACATCTGGCCTATATTAGTTACATCAGGGTAAAAAATTATACACATTTCATCATTGAGTTCATTGTCCCAGTGCATGGATCACTTGATGATTACCTGTTCCGTTCATTCCCTCTGAAGCACCCGGCATTGACCACCGTCAGAAGACAGGACGCTGGGCTAGAGGGACCATTGGTCTGACCCAGTATGGCCGTTCTTATGTTCTTTGCCCATTAGGTTCAATTAAAGGACAAAGAACTTCTTAGTTTCAATATATATAGGACAATAAATATATAGATACACAAAACAAAAAGGCTTGTGGTTAGCATATAAAAGAATTATGAGAGATTAACATACAAAAATCATAAAAAGTTAATATCTGCTAAAACAACTATCTATATAAAATGTTGGGGTCTAAATTAGCTGTTCTCACTCAAGCTGCAAACTGATATCCTAGTTCCTGTTTGCGCAACCAGGGAAACCCCTGTTAATCTACTGGGCTAACTCAGACCTGGCCATGTGACTCAGTGTCTTGGGCAGTAGCCTCTCTTGGCTGTAGCTGTTTTCTCTACATACAGGGGTTAAGTGCTCCTTCCAGGGAGTCTGAAAGAGAGTGCTTGGCACCCCCATCTGTTGTACTGAGGTGTGTGATTGTCCCGGGATTACAGCCCCCACTGGTGGCAGCCATTAGCGCCTTTCAGCAGAGCGAGAACCACCATTCCGTCTGGCCTGGCTCTGAATCTTGCGCGCACACTGCTCCTGTCTCCACCAGGACTGGGTGTTTTGCTCTGTCACCAGGAGTTCAGACATTCTCCAGGAGCGAAATCCTGGCCTGGTTGAAGTCCATGGGAGCTTTGGCATTGATGTCAGTGGGTCTCGGATCTCACCCAAGGACCCGAGGGAGTTTTCTCCCCTTCAGCCCCCTGGTCCTTGCTGGTGTTCCTCTCTGAACTCCCCTTACTTTGCCAGTCACCCATCAGCCCTCTTGACAGTTTCTTTATAGGATCCTCTTCTTCATTCCCTCAAACCTCTTCAAGCTCAGGTCCCCCGCCCCTCACTGTCTGCTGGGAACAGGTTGGTTCTTCTCTGCCCAGGGGCTCCTGGGCTTCCCGTCTCCGGGTGGAGCCCCGCTCTCTCCTCTAACTCCCCGAGGGTGCCTTGTCCCCTGCAGACCGACGCCCCGGAGAGCACAACGGGCCGGAAGTCTCGCACACTCAAGCACAGGTTCCTCTGGAAGCTCCGCCAGAAGTGGAAACTCCTGGGCCTCTTTGAGATCAACGGGGAGCACGAGTTTTATGACCTGACCTGCATGCTGAAGGTGGGGCTCAGGGCCGCCATCCAAGAGGCCATTGACAACCCGCCTGCGGTGAGTACCTCCCGGGGATGGGCTCATTCACCTCCCCAGCTGCCTGGCCGTACGACGAGACTCCTACACAGCCTTCTCCCCCAGCATGGGGCTACCAGTGAGTGCGCTGCTGTAGCAAAGATGTGCTGCCTCCTATGTCCTCCCGTCATGATCCCGTTCCCCTCCCTCTTATCTCTCCCCCAGTCAAGGAGCCCCAAGTGCTTTGCATCCCCATGACACTGAGAGGGGAAGGGCCGCGCCCAGGGCAAGGCAGCGATGCAGCCCCCTACTCTCTGAACTAGGCGGTGCTCCCTCTTCGGAGAACGCTGACGAACTGACGTGGAATTCGGCCCTGGCCGGCCCAGCCCAAGTGGTGGCTCAAATGAAATGCACTGCCTGGCTGGCAGCCCAGCGCAGGTGATCAGAGCAAACTCCTGACTGACAAATACAAACAGGCCCCTCCCCTGCTGGAGGGAGAACAGGCTGCTCTGTAGGGGACTCCCCGCCCCTTGCCCCCAAGGATGGGGGTAGCTAGTGATCTGTGTCATGCACACACCAACTCAAGCACAGGGTTGGCCCCCATCCCAGCCCCCGCAGCATTCCCGTGACCACTGGAGTGACCCAGCCTCTTGGTGGAACGCCATTAACTTCCCTGCACGTTCAGGCCAGAGTGACTGAGATGGGATTCCGGCCCTACAGGGGCGCTAACGGGGCGGGCACAGCTGCACAGAGAGAGCCAGATGACAATAGGCCTTTAGTGAAAGGCCTGAATAATAATAAGAAACCTGCTAGACCAGGGGCTGCAAGAAGCGTTGCCCTTAGCAAATGGAGAAGTCTGTGCCAGGGGGCTGAGATCCAGCAATGACGGGAACCAGAGCAGCACGAGGTGGGTAGACCGGGTGGCCTATCCCTGCTGAGGATATCCTGAGCTCCTGTGGCAGGCTGGTGACAGCTGGCTAGCAGTGGGGAGAAGGGGTCAAAAAGACAGGAATGACCCTGTCATTTCCATCCACAGTAGTGGGGCAGAGCAGGGAGAGAGATGGGGCAGGGGTGAGCCCAGAGGCCGGGGTAGTCCCTCTAGTTGCCATCATGCTTGCTGCAGTCCCCACACTGATTTCCCTTCCCCCTCGCTTCCCCCCCCAGATCATTTGGTATTTGCTTTCCAGCGATGTGCGAGGGCCCCTGGGGAAGGTCGGCGAAGCAGCGAATGTGAACGGGGAGCAGTTCCCGTGCAGTGCACTCATTCTCTGTCTCTCTCTCTCTCTCTCTCTCTCTCTGTCCCCATCAGGATGTCCTGAGCGACGCGGACTGCAAGGCCGTGCTGAAGCAGGCCCATGAGGTAGGAACTCACCACGGCAGGGAAAAAGCACAGGCCCTGGCCAGAGCCTTTGGTACACCAGGCCCAGTTCACTAACACTGACCTGCTGCAGGATTCCTGAGCCACCCCTCCCCCTACACTGTAGCCACACACCCCCTAGCTGTACAGCTATCCCCAGGGTCCATCACAGCTGCAGATAGCCAAGCACCCCTCTCCCCCATACCTATACCTCCCACCCCACATCCATACCTAGCCTCACCTTCACGTGGACATCCATACAACCTCCACCATCACCTGTGCTGACTCTCTAACCCACCAGTAGCCATGTCTGCCTTTCATAGCTTTGAGGGAGGACCGAGACGCTGTTGCCATTCCCAGCTCCCTGCCAGCCCCGTGGGCCAGCAGGTAGCCGTTGTTCCCCGGCCTCTCCAGCTGACTGGGGGAGGTGGGGTGAAAGCACTTGGCAGCCTGGCATGTGTGTAGGTAGCATGGTGCAGTAGAATCTGGTCTCACCTCTTGCTCCTCCCGGGTCGCTGCAGGGCTTTGAGATGCGTACGTACGGTGGCCCGGCCTTTGCTCACTTCAGGCACTCGATGGGCATATCGGAGACGGAATACCAGCTGTCCCTGTCCTCCCAGAGCTCCTACCTGCAGTTCATCAGCAACTCCAAGAGCAAGGCTGACTTCTTCCTGACGTGAGTCTTCCCACGGGTGCAGCGAGAGGTCTGCACTCTCTGAGAGCTCAATGGTCTAGGTCAGTGGTTCATTTGCGGACCCCTAAAAAATGTTGAATGGAGGTGCAGACCCCTTTGGAAATCTTAGACATAGTCTGCGGACCCCAGGTTGAAAACCACTGCTCTGGGCGATCAGTGAGAGCCAATTTAAACTCAGGTACTCCTGCCTAAAGCCCGCTGACATCCACAGGGAGACAGGGGAACGTCTGAAGGCAGAATTTGGCCTAAGATCTATTAGTACTGTGCCTTTCAGAACGGACTGCCTAAGTGAAGCAGCAATCAAGAAGATCACTTACTACTGACTAGAAAGATCTGTAGTGATCAGAGAGCACCCAGCAGCTGACCCCCATAACAACCAGCACTGAATACACTGCCTCTGCTATAATGCAGGACAGCGGTTCTCAGACTGTGGGTCAGGACCCCAAAGTGGGTTGCGATCCCATTTTAATGGGGTCGCCAAGGCTGGCGTTAGATTTGCTGGAGACTGGGGCCCAAGCCCAAGGCCCACTGCCTAGGACCGAAGCATGAGGACTTCAGCCCTTAGTGGACGGGCTCAGAGTTAAAGGTTCCCTGCCTGGGGCTGAAGCCCTTGAGATTCGTCTTTGCCCCTCCCCATCCAGGACAGCAGGCTTGGTCTTTGATCTCCCCAGCCAGGGTCGGGGGGCTCGGGCAGGCTCAGGCTTTGGTCTCCCCCTCCTGGAGTCATGTAGTAATTTTTGTTGTCAGAAGGGGGTCATGGCACAATGAAGTTTGAGAACCCCTGAATAGGAAATTGTGTGACCCCTCTATGACTTGTGTATGCACAAGCAATGGGTGCATGATGCTGTGAGCACTTGGCTGTAGCGGGAGGGAGAGAGGCTGGATCTGTGTTTTGGAAGACTTGCATAAGTACCCGGTATGTTAGGGTGTGTATGTGTGTGTTGCATTTGGGCCTGACCCGGTGGATATGTCAGACCATGGACAGTGTGGGTAATTGCGTGTGTTTGGGGAGGGAGGCCACCCATTTACTAGGTGGGAGATTGTGCTTGTGTTTTGTCCCCTGCTCTGAGGTGGTTTCCGTGTGTGGCTGGGAGGCTATCTGTATTTTTGGACAGCAGCGCACAGTCAACATGTGGAACTCCTTGCCTGAGGAGATTGTGAAGGCTAGGACTATAACAGTGTTTAAAAGAAAACTGGATAAATTCATGGAGGTTAAGTCCATTGATGGCTATTAGCCAGGATGGGTAAGGAATGGTGTCCCTAGACTCTGTTTGTGAGAGGGTGGAGATGGATGACAGGAGAGAGATCACTTGATCATTACCTGTTCTGTTCACTCCCTCTGGGGCATCTGGCATTGGCCACTGTCAGTAGACAGGATACTGGGCTAGATGGACCTTTGGTCTGACCCAGTACGGCCGTTCTTATGTTCATATATCCGGGTGTGTTGTTTCTGTCCAGTCTCTGGGTATGGCACAGTGTGTGGGTCTGGATGAAGTATTGGGGGTGCTGATCAGAACCGTTTGTGTCTGATATTCACTAGCAAGGGGCAATTCCTCATAGCAGCAGTCAGGACGCCTTTGCTGCTTCTGCTCTGCAGTGCCCCGGCAATGCTAAGAAGCAAGACGTGTCACCTGTATGTCTTCATGGCAAAAATCCAAATGTTCTGTTATCACTGCTGTGGGGGGGAGGGGTGTACACGCAGTGTGCAGATGTTGATGTATCCTACACGTGTGTGAGGTTGGGCATATAGGAACATGTCATGTGTGTCCTGGGTCTGATCAAGAGGTGAGGACACTCGCTTCCCCCTATCCCCATTTACAGCCCTGAGGTAACTCTTGGCCTCCTCGTGCCGTAGGAACAACAAATGCTTCTTCCTGAAGACGCAGAGTAAGAGAGAGATCCGGTTCCTCCTCTCCAACCTGCCCAAGTACATCCAGCACCTTGAGAGATACCCCCACTCCCTCCTCGTCAGGTTCCTGGGTAAGAACCACCTCCAACATGCTGGGGGGAAAGACTGAGGCTCCATAAACACCAGGGAGAACAGTCTGGCAAGGGACAGTACCTAACAGAGAGGAGATGGTGGGGCATGGCACCTGGGAGACGTGGGCTAGGCCCTTCCAAGGGGGAACCTCACCTCACCTATCCCCTGTGATTCTGTTTGAGCCAGGTCACTATTCAGGGGCGCATGGACCAGAAGCCAAGGCTGCCAAGTGAGGCTCTAACAGGCTTTTGCTGGGCAGTGTATCGGGCCAGACTGTGCTAGAGCCACTGGGTTCCAGCCTGAGGAGGGACCTTGTCTACAGCAGGTGGCTCTCAACCAGTCTGGCCTGTCCTCCTCCTTGCTAGCCATACCTGGGTACAACCTTGGCTGCAACCGTGCTTAAGATTTTTGAAACCCAGGTTGCAAGGCCCTTGTCCCCTGGACACAGTACTCAGTGTCCCTGCTGATTAGAGGGGGTGTCAGAGCCACCTCCAGGCCAGACTGCCAGTCCTGGTCTGTGTTCTCTGAGCTTTCCCCTTGTCTCCTCCCTTTCAGGGGTTCACAGCATCATTGTGGCTCAGGAGAAGAAGGTAGGTTCCATCCGCCTGTCGGAGTCCGTGTAACGTGCCACCGGCCCCGTCTTTGGCACAGCCAACTCCAGCTCTGTGCCATCGAGTCTCTTCTTCTCTCTCCTCTAGAAATACTTCATCATCATGCAGAGCGTGTTCTACCCCGACGAAAGGATCCTTGAACGGTGAGTTACGGGCCAATGCGGTGAGAGGGGTCATGGCTCGGGGATCAGAGGGATTTGTACAGTCAGCTCCTCTCGGGAATAATGTCCTGCCTTTGTGGCTGTCTGCCCCTCTGCAACGTGCGTGTCAGCACTGCCCACTAGTGGAGGGAATGTCAGACCTGCTCCCATGTGTGTTGTTCCATTGCCCTCTAATAGCTGCAGCTGCGAGTTTGTAAACCCAGATATTGCACAAGCAACACCGATAAAACGTGGGCGATCATGTCGCCCTCTAGTAGCCGCAGACCACAAAGAATATGAACCTACTAATAAGCATGAATATTTCACGGGAAAATTACTGAGCACTGAACCCTTTGCACTCTCAGAGGGTGCAGCCCAATGAGAGACTTTCCTCTCCCTTCCGACACATGGCTGCGATGGGCACTCTCGTATGTCATGCTGAGGGTGTGGTGCAGAAGGGGTTGAGCAGGGGTTCAACGTGCCCTCCAGGAATCGCCTGTCCGAATTGCCATGTGCAGGTACGACATTAAAGGATGTCAGGTGAATCGCTGGACAGAGCCCGCCCCCGAGGGCAGCCAAGTCATCGTGGTGCTGAAGGATCTCAACTTTGAAGGAAATTCCATCCACCTGGGTGAGTACTTCCCGGGCCAAGGAAGGCCTGGTGAGGCAGGGTGACCCGCTGGGCCACCCACCCACTTCATACTGTCCAGCTGTCTGCCATTCACTCCACCCACTGTCCAGCCCACTCCTCCGCCTCTGTCTCTATCCATCTTCCACACCCAGCTTAGCTAAACCTCCTCATTGCATAGGTCCCAATCTGGAAGGTTGTGAATTAATCATAGGCTGATGGGAGAAAGAGAGAGAGAGAGGAAAGAGAATGACCCAGCTTAGCGCTGGAGAAAGATGCAGGATCCATGTATCTGGAGGCCTAAGTGCTCTATCCACCGAAAAGGTACGGCATCCCCTCCCCCAGCCACCTTTCCAAAGTGCCTCAGACCTGAGCTGAAGGCAGCCACCTCTAGGGAGAAGCCGGTAATTCAGTCTGTCCCTGTTCACTCCTGGCCTCACTGCTGAGGCCACCAGCGTGGGAAGTCCGTTTGCGGCGTAGGCTGGTTTTATGACATGGATGCCAACTCACTGGGAAGTGGACGGAGCCTCCTGTCAGAACGACCGTAACCCGCCCCGCCCTTGGATCCTGGCTGTTTAGCTCAAGCTGTAGAGACTTGGGGGTTTGAGGCTCGGGTTCCTGGTTCAATCCCCAGGTGTCAGCCAAGCCGGCAGAGGTCCTGCTACCCCATGATGATGGGGTACTTGTTAGGGCTGTGGCACAGCAAACCCCAAGCACTAGTAGCACACCAGGTGGACCGTGACTTGGAGACAGGCTCCCAAGACGCTTTAGATCGGGGTGGCCAACCTGTGGCTCCGGAGCCACATGCGGCTCCTTGTATAGGCACTGACTCCGGGGCTGGAGCTACAGGCGCCAACTTTCTAATGTGCCGGGGGTGCTCACTGCTCAACCCCTGGCTCTGCCACAGGCCCTGCCCCCACTCCACCCGTTCCCACCCCCGCCCCTGAGCCAGTAGCGTAACTGGGGGGGGAGCGGGGGAGCGGCCGCTCCCCCACCGAGCACAAGTGGTACCTTTTTAATTTTACTCACCCGGGAGCAAAAAAAAAAAAAAAAAAAGCACCACCCGCTGCGGCACTTTTACTGACGGGGCGGCGCGCCGGGTCTTCAGCGGCACTTCGGCGGCGGGACCTTCACTCCCTTCGGGTGTCTTCGGCAGCACTGAAGTTTCATCGCTGAAATGCCGCCGAAGACCTGCGGAGCGAGTGGAGGTGCCGCCGAAGACCCGGCGCGCTGCCCCGTCAGTAAAAGCGCCACAGTGGGTGGCGCCTTTTTTTTTTTCTGCTCCCCCTCTTCCCTCCGCTTGGCTACGCCCCTGCCCTGAGCCTGTCGTTCCCTTGCTCCTCCCGCTCTGCCCCAGAGCCTCCTGCACGCCACGAAACAGCTGATTGGGAGGTGCGGGAAGGGAGGGGAAGGCGCTGATTGGCAGGGGTGGGAGGCTCGGGGAAAGGGGGGAGTTGAGAGGGGGCTGCTGACGTATTACTGTGGCTCTTCGGCAATGGACATTGGTAAATTCTGGCTCCTTCTCAGGCTCAGGTTGGCCACCGCTGCTCTAGATGCTAGGCACTAGCCCTCGGGTCCCACTGACAAGTCAGAGCCTGGGCTAAAGGAAGGGGTATTTTATTAGGACTAGCAAAAGGGGAAAGTGGCTTGAATGCTTGCAACTTAAGGTCAAACAATAGTGGTTTGTATGTGGGCCTGTGGGGGTGGGGGGGTAGTTCACCTCTGCCTGGTGCCTCTCCAGCCCAGTTTCTGCTGGAGGCAGGTTTCCAGGCCAGGATCAGCTAGTGGTGTATCTCCTTGGAACCCCTCTGCCCACGTTCCCAAGCTCCGTTGCTTCTCCACAGCTTCTGCCCAGACCTGACCCTTGTTGCACATCTGGTTCCCCGGTTCCTGCCCCAGTTGGTTCTCCCCGCGATTCCCTGATACCTTCCCCTGCATTCAGCCTCCCTGTTGCTCCCGGTTTGCCATGCGGCTGCTCCCCCACCCCACCCAGCAAGGGTCAGGGTCTCCCATAGAGTTTCTGACCCCTTCTCCTATTGGCCAGGATGTGCCTGTGTGTCCAACCTGCAGGGTCATAGATCAGTGCAGAGAGGTTGGATGGAAATGGTGGTGTCCTGCTTAGCCCATTCATCACCATGCTGATAATAATAATGATCCTTGGCTCATGTCAGGCACTTTTCTGTCCCTAGATCTCCAAGCAATTTACAAAGGAGGGTCAGAATCGTGAGGGGTGGGGAAACTGAGGCACAGAGACGGGGCAGTGACTTCCCTGAAGTCAGCATGAAGGACCTTTTATGTATTTGTCTCCTCCCAGGCTCAGCCCATTAGCTCTGGGTGATCACATGACTGTTCCCCCCTGACCATATCTGCATCAACCACCTCTTTCTTCAGCTGGCCAGCCAAGTTTCATGCTGATGGAACCACATGAAATAGACAGTCCCGGAGCACCCTGAGGTGGAGCCTGTCCAACCACTAAGCCGCCCTGGCTACGTGTGCCTCTGCTCGCTCTGAGCTGCTGCCTTAGCTCATCAGGCAGACGCTTGGGCCTCTGGGCTCCTGCAAAGTGTGTGAGCAGCCTGTGTCTAGCCCTGCTGCTCCATAGCCAGCAGGCAGGTGGCTGTGTGCTCCAGAAGAGACGGGAGAGTCGGCTCAGCAGCGGTGTGGAGTCTGGGTCCCAAGCCAGTTACAAGCTGGGGACCCCAGTAACTCTCCCATTCAGGACTCCCCGAACTAGCAGCCATCCTCTCCCTCTCCCTCTCCCTCTACACTGCCCACCCCTCTGCCGTCCCTCATTCCCTTGTGATCTCGCTGTGATCTTTGCTGTCACTTGATTTCTCTCTCCCCTCTGTATGTCTCCTTCCACTGACTCACTTCTGCTGCCTGGCCTCCAGCTGCACTCATCTCTCCTCCACAAGCAGCCGTTTCTCCTCCAGCGGCAGCTTCTTCTACTCCGGATCCTGCTGCATTAGAACTGTCGCCCCTGCCCTGCCCAAGGCCCCATCTCCTTGGTGCCCTGCAGGACACTGTCCCTCCCACTCCCTGCTAACTGTCCTGGCTTATCTCCTATCCCTGCTCAGATCTTCCCCTCCCTGGCCCGGGCTCTCACTCCGTGTCTGTCAGCCTCTCTGCTCTCTCCTGCAGGTCAGCAGCGTTCCTGGCTCCTACGCCAGGTGCAGCTGGACACGCAGTTCCTGAAGGAGCTGAATGTGCTGGACTACAGCCTGCTGGTGGCATTTCAGCCCCTGCATGCAGACGAAAAGGGCCAGAACCTGTCCTTCGCGGACATCATCTTCAGGACCACCATGTGAGTGATGGGCCTCCTGCAGAGAACGCTCAGCACAGGGGGGAGCACGCTGCCCCTTTCGCAGCCAGCCCTCTGCTTCTCCTGCAGCTCTGGCTGATTGGGGGCAAGCAGCAGACACGACAGGTTCAGCCCCCAGCTACCACACTGCTTGGGGTGAGCCTGCAAAGTGCCTGAAGCCCAGCGTCTCTGGATGGGCAGAGAACCCCACAGGAACGTAGTTGGATTCGGCGTCGCAGGCCCTGATTCTCAGTCACAGCATTCCCCCTTTGTGGCCAGACTGGAGGATGAGGCAAAGGGGATGTTAAGTTCCTGGTGTCAGTCCCAGCAGCCTCAGAGCTGCTCTACGTTACACTCTCTTTCCCTCAGATGCTTAGGAGCCCTAGGAAATGGAGAATAGCTGTAGTCTCTGGCCACGCCCTTCCCTTCCATGCCCTGCCCCGGCCTGCTCCAGACATATCTCCTGCACCTGGGGCTGGGAGCAGCCAAGCACAGAGCCCTTACCCTAGCTGTATGCTGCCCTCTCCGCTGCGGGAGGTTCTCAGGGATCCTTTCCCCTGCCAAGTGGCAGAAAGGGCGTTAGTGTAACTGCGAATCAGGCCCACAAACCATGACTATAGGTGACTGAACCTCAGGAGCTGGTGAGCCTCCAAGGAACCAAGTCCGTGGGGAAGCTGCAGACCAGCTGCCGGTTCCAATCGCTTTGATCTGGGCTGTCCCCAAGATCTCACTGTCCTGGCCTTTCCTTGCTACAGGTCCTTGAGCAATCCCGAGAACTCCCTGCTCACCTCGGTGTCAGGGATCGTGGGTGAAGAATCTGACATTCTGGTGTCTGAGATGGTAGCGGGAGTCGACCTCTACCGCCTGCGGGAGCTAAACTCTGGGATGGAGGACCTGAGCCTCCAAAGCAGCTCCAAGTCTGACAGTGATCTGGCCCGCATCCTGGCCCAGAACCGACGCTTGCTGCCCCGATGCAAGAGCCCTCTGCACTTGCTTGACGGCCCGGAGTTCCGCTACTTCATGGGCATCATTGACCTGTTCACCGTGTACAGCTTCCGCAAGAGGCTCGAGCACCTGTGGAAATGCATCCGGTACCGGGATCAGACCTTCTCCACCGTCAGCCCCTCGGATTACGCCAGGCGCCTCTGCCAGTGGGTGGAATCACACACTGTATGAGCGGGGCCCTGCCCCGGGGCTGACACGGATGGCAGCTTCCCAGACAGCCCCACTCCCAGGCTGGGAGGGTTCCAGGCCCACAGACAGTGCTGCAAGCTGCCTGCTGCTGATCTATTGCACCACCAGGGGGCAGGCTCACGGCAGCGGCGCTGCTGTGTTACAGGGATGCTGCGGAAGGAACATTCCCGGCATCCTGAGAACAGGTTTATGGCATCCGAACTCAAGAGTCGGAGGGGCCGTGGTCATGCGGGCAGCAGCTGTCCTGCAGCGCGCTGTGGGGATGGGGGTCAGTGTAGGTACCGCAAGTGTCCAAGGAACCTAGTAAATGGGGAATCTGTGAACCAGCTGCCAGTTTGCATTGCTCCGGCGTGGGGTGTCTCTGGGTGCGCCGGTTTGCATCTTGGGTGGTGAAATAGCCCCACCAAAATCCATTCATGGTCCCCGGATCCCCTCTTGGGACAAGGGTGTGACAGGAGGTGTGGACGGACGGAAAGGGACGGCCTGATCTCCCCCGACTGCCGGTGCCATTTCGCTCCCATATGAACCCTACCAAGGGCCGCTGGAGCAGAACCCCATCTCCATCTTCAGAAGGCACCTGCTGACCCAGAAGCATGCTGGGAAGCTAATGACAGACTCAGCAGCTGGTTCCAGTTTGTGCAGTGAAGTAGCAGGTAGGGTAGGCAGAACCTTCATCCTCATCCTAGCCCCATCAGTCCTCTGCCTTGAGCACCCTGATTCCACTACCCCCGTGCTGGACTGCCCGTGATCAAGGGCTAGCTCCTGAAAACCTGCCCTCCCTGCTCTCCGCAGCCACTGTCCTAGTGCTGGATTGGTTTTGATCGAGGGCTACACTCCCTGACTAAGAGCCGGGCGTCACAGCAAAGCTGCGCTCTCCCTGTGGTAGCTTGTCTGGGTGTAGGGATGTCAGGAGGCTGTCTAGCATTACCACAGCCCTCGGCCAGGAAAGTTTGGGGCCCTGAGAATGCTCTTTGAAGGGTGACTCTCCAGCTCGGCTTCTTGTGAGCCCCCCGTTGAATCAGTGCAGCTGTTGTGATGGGTGTGCATTAACTGTGGCGAGCTGCTGTTTGTGTGTGGCCATGCTGACTCCCTGTAGCCTCACGGCAGGAATCAGAAAGCCCATCCAGCCGCTGCTGAGTCCGGTGTTGGCAATGCTGATTGAGGGAAGAAACCACTGGGCTTGCCCCACCTGCAGGGGAAAACACGGTGGTTTTTAAAACAAAAAACAAAAAACACACACCTTTGGCCTGAGAGACCTCCGAGCCCAACCAGAGACGTGTTGGGGGGTCAGTGAAAAGGAAACGAATAAGTGGCGGGGGGGTCTCTTAATAAAAACAAATCATTTTAAAGCAGGGATTCCTTCCTGCAGTCACCCAAGAGGATGCAGCTTCCTGGTCTTGTCCAACAAGGAAATTCCATATTTGAACATTGACACCTGCCACAATGCCAAAAAAAAAAAAAAAAAGTCCAAAGAGCAACTGCATGAAAGAGACAAGGGGGCGGGGAAGGGGCAGCATAGTCTAGCATGGCGCCAAGAGTCAGGACTCCTGGTTTTATCCCTGGCACTGACTTTGGGCTAAATCACATCTTGCTGTGCCTCAGTTTCACCATCTGCAGCATAGGGATAAACATATTCATCTGCCTTACCGTGGGTGAGGTGAGGCTTCATTCATGTCAGCAAACGCTTTCAGCTCCTGGGATTAAAGGCGTGACATAAGGGCTTGTCTACACACACAAATTACATCAATTGAACTTGAATCACTTTATCTGTATTATGGGTAACACCTAGGAGCCCTCATGAACCAGGACCCCACTGGGTCAGGAGCTGTACAAACACAGAATAAAAAGATGGTCCCATCCCCAAAGAGCTTATCATTCTGATGCATCTTTGTATTTGAACACACTTATATTGCATCTGGTTTGTAGCACTTTATAAGTGGCATAATCCAGTTTATAGCCTGTGGCACAACCTAAACTGCTATAAACCAGGTTTAAACCAATATAAGGGGCACAAAGTTGCACCAGTTTAACCAAAGTGCTATCAAATCGCACCTCTTGTTTTATATGTACAACTTTGTATAATACAGGCTTGAGTGCAAAGGATTATCCTTTTTCCTTAAGTGATGATTTTAGGCAATGGAAAGAGGATATGTGTGGGTGTGAGCGTGGGCATGGGGTGTGGTTTGAGATCCTCATTTGATCAGATGATGCATCCATTGGGTGCAGATGAGCTGTGTATTAATTATTGTCATCTCCCCTGTGTTTCCTGAACTGCTCTTCACATTGCAAATTCTGAAGGCAACTCAGGGAGCAAAAGAAACAAAACAAACATATCAGAGACTCTGTCTTCTGATAACTGCTCCGGGCTACTGCAGATGACTGGAGCAAGGAGCCATGACAAAGTCAAATCTTCCACCACGACGTGCCTAATTCTGTCTAGAAAGAAAGAAGAACCTGAACTGGCTTTCAAGCAACCTTATGGACTTAGTAGATTTTTAAGATCCCCTCCAGAGAGTCACTGCCTTTCAAAAATGATTTAAATGAATGAAATTAGCTGGTTAGGGCTCAATCTTATCTTTTTACGTGCCCCAAAATCCAGCTGGAGTCAGTGGACCATCTTGTGGGACATCTCAGACAAGCTAGCAATGGGGAAGATGGTCTTGTGGTTATGGCCCAGGACTGAACTGTGACAGACCTACTGCAAACTTTCCTGTACACCTTGGGTAAATCATTTTGCCTCTCTGGGCCTCAGTTTCCCCAGCTGCAATATGGGGACAATAATAACCCACCTACTTCACAGACACAGAGTGAAGCTAATGTCATTGGGCCAGTGGTGAATTTGACCTATGAACGTTTATGCAGCATTGTGATGTCCTCGCATGGAAAGCCCTAGAGAAAAAACAAGTTTGATTAGAAAATGTACCAGGGTGCAATACTTCTGGTCCTGTGGGACCAGGCTAGAGGACCTAACAGGGCTTTCCCACCTCTAATTCCAATGGGCCCAGAGCATTTTTAAACCCATTTTGACAGAGAAGCGTAATACTGTTATCTGGTTCCACAAGGGAACAATAACTCCTGGCTTTTAGTCCCCTCTGGCTGTGCCTCTGGGCTAAGTGAGGCTGAATGCTCCTGACATTCACAAATACTTTCTCACCAGCTCCCAGCGCCCCGCCCGCACAGATAAAGGCTGACAGGGCTGCCCAAGCATTGACCAAGTAGATGTTAATTTCTGACCCACCCCACCCCTGGCTTTACAGAGTCTAGTTTCTGCTGCATGTTGATAGCGAGTGCGACCCACTCTGAAATGGGCTCTACATCTGGCTGTGCAAATAGTGCAGGAGAAAACTATCCAATAAAGATCTCAAGGCCCCAACTCATTTGTTTTATTCTCTTTTGTGCGAACCAGGGAAAGGGATTTACTGGAGCATCAGGATCTGGAGTTTCCATTGTGTGGAATTGCTAATGGCTTCTGAGCTAAATCGAGTCAGCCAGTATCATTAACCAACTTATTGGGAGTGGGCCCAATCCCTCCGGCCTTCCTCGGGTAAAACCCTCAATGAGAGTCATAGCAAGTGAGTAAAACGGCTTCAGGATTTAGTCCAAGAATCATAATCGTATGTATAAACTCCTACACAAACCCCCCCGCACCAAGGCACAGGGTGCTGCAGGGCCGAAAGAATATTTTTGCGATGAAAACAGGCACAGGCCAAGAGCTTCAGCTGGTGTCCATCCGTGCTACGTTCGCTGGATAATATCGGTTTATTTTTAAGCATGTTTTTGAACGTTATTGATTTAAATCGTCCCAGTTGTGATTACTTAATGACAGTCGATTGTTGAGACTCAAAAAGTGAAAGCATTAAAACCCACATTGTTAACGTCACAGGGCAAAAATATACGTATAGATCCTTAAATCAAACGGCCATCTGTTCTCAAGCAGCGTTTTTGTTACTTTGCCTGTCATATCAATCCCATTTGGAGGGTTGGTATAGATGCTAGTGGAAGGTTGGTATGGGGGGGATGGAATCTACGTTGGTGTGGAGGGGGTTGGTATTGGGGAAGAGGTATTGGAGGAGGGGGGTGGTATCGGAGGAGGAGGTTGGTATCAGGTGGACTATACTGGGGGTTTGTATCGGGGAGACAGTGTCAGGGGGTTGGTAATGGATAGGAGGAGGGGGTTGATGTTCGGGGATCAGTGTCTGGGGTTGGTATCGGAAGGATAGTATTGGGGGCTGGTATCCGGAGGTTAGTGTGGGGGGAGGTATCGGAGGAGCAGGTTGGTATTGGGGGTTGGGATAGTATTGAGGGAGTGATATCAGGGGTGATATCAGGGAGGAGGTATTGGAGGAGGGGGATGGTATTGGGGGTTGATATTGGGGGGATGGTATCAGATGAGGGCATTGGTATTGGGGGAGAGGTATCGGAGGAGGGTATTGGAATGGTATCAGATGAGGGGGGTGGTATCGGGGGAGAGGTTTTGGAGGAGGGTATTGGGGGGTTGGTATCGGCGGAGAGGTTTCAGAAGAGAGTATTGGGGGGTTGGTATCAGCAGACAGGTTTCAGAAGAGGGTATTGGGGGTTTGGTATTGGGGATGGTATCAGATGGGGGGTTGGTATGGGGGGTGGTATCGGGAGAGAGGTTTTGGAGGAGGGTATTGGGGGGTTGGTACTGGGGGGATGGTATCAGATGAGGGGGTCAGTATAGGGGTGGTATCGGGGGAAGGTATCGAGGAGGGCATTGGGGGGTTGGTATCAGATGAGGGGGTTGGTATGGGGGGTGGTATCGGGGTTTCGGAGGAGGGTATTGGGTTGGTACTGGGGGATGGTATCAGATGAGGGGGTTGGTATAGGGGATGGTATCATGAGGGGTTGAGATGGGGGAGAGATATGGGAGGAGGGGGTGGGGGGAGGAAATATGGGGGTTTGGTGTTGCGGAGGAGGGAGTATCTGAGGAGTTGGTAGCGGGGAAAGGAAGCGGAGGGCTGGTGTAGGGGAGGGTGGTAGGGGGTGTTGGTGTCGGTGGCAGGGAGGGGGCATCGGAGGGTTGGTTTTGGGGGGGCGGTAAGGGTAGGGCTGGTGTCTGGGGGGGGAGTGTTGGTGTCTGGGGGGCAGTAGGGCGGTATTGGTGTCGGGGGGGCAGTAGGTGGAGTGTTGGTGTTGGGAGGGTGGTGTCGGGGTCGGTAGGGGAGTGTTGGGGCAGGGGGTGGTATCGGAGGGCGGGGGGTGGGTGTCGGGGGGGGGGGTACGGTATCGGGGAGCGGTGGAGGGTGTCGGTAGCGGAGGTGGCGGGGGGCTGGTGGCGGGGGCGGGATCGGGGGACGGGGGGCGGTGTCGGGGGGCTGGTGTCGGGGGCGGGGGGCGGTATCGGGGTTTCGGAGGAGGGTATTGGGTTGGTACTGGGGGATGGTATCAGATGAGGGGGTTGGTATAGGGGATGGTATCATGAGGGGTTGAGATGGGGGAGAGA
>NC_048314.1:12882027-12920804 GCF_013100865.1 Trachemys scripta elegans
GGGTAAGGCCGGGGCACCCCACTGGGGTGTGGGCAGGGAGTGGGTGACACTGGGGGGGGGTGTGGGGCTGGCACAGCACTGCTGTCCTAGGGATTGGGGGGCGGGTAAGGCCGGGGCACCCCACTGGGGTGTGGGCAGGGAGTGGGTGGCAATGTGGGTGGGGAGTGGGTGGCACAGCTCTTCTGTCTTTGGGAGAGTGGGGCCCCTGGGGCTGGAGGGGGTGACAGAGACACCCCAGCTCAGTGGACATCTGTGAGAGAAACCCCTGCAGAAGTGTTGGACAATCATGGGGCACATCAGGCCCTTTTTGTGTGGCCCTTGCGGGGTCCCGCTCACACTGGGGCGTCATCTCTGGCCTCCTCACCATCCCTGGGTCCATTCTCTTGGATGCTGCTGTTGGGTCTGTCTGGATTTGGTGTCCTGCAGCCTGGCACTGCTCAGGAGGAGCCACAGCATATTGGCTCAGGGCGAGGGGGCCCTGGCAGCAGAACGGAAGCTCTGCTGAACGCTTTGATCTCTTTGATCCATCTCTTGGCCAAACGAAATGACAGCCTTGCATTCTCCCCCCAGCCCCTTCCAGCTGAGGATCTCAAAGTACCCGACAGGCACTGACGAATGAAGCCTCATTCCTCCCCCGCGAGGCAGGTGAGTCACTGTAATTCTCAGGGAAACTGAAGCACAAGGCTGATCCGAAGCCACACGGTGAGTGAGGGAAAGAACTGTGAACGTGGCCCAGACAACTGGCTGGCACAATGGTCCGTAGGAGGCTGTGCGTGTTTGATAAATATTCCTATCCTAAGCTCTAGTGTAGCAATATTGTGCTCTATTAAACAGCTGTGTTCCACCCCAGAAGTGGCTGCATTTCAGTGGTGGATAGAGTGGTCCCTGTATTTTCTCACAAGGGTGTTGTGAGGCTTAGTGATTGTTAAAGACATTACTGAGTGTGAAATGCCCACAGAGTGTATAAAACACATTGAGGAGTGAGGGACTCCTCCGATGAGCAGGTCCTGTACAAGTGCAGTGTGTTGTTATTTGTTAGCCTGGTGAGCTCTGAAGTGAGAGAAATGAACCAGATGGCAGGTGCTGCAAAAGATAAGGCTTCACGCCAACGGCAAGGAGATTCTGTGGAGGCCTGAGCTAGATGAGTGGCAGGGGTGGGAGATCAGAGAATCACAAGGAAGATGTAGTTGGCTGGAGCAAGTTGACAGAGGGTTTCACAAGGAAGGAGAGTGGTTTTTAACAAGACCTTAAAATGAATGGGGTGCTCAAGGTGATAGTTCTCCAGACCAAATCTCCGGGGTACTATATGTGGTCTCAAGTACATACTCCTTAACGTGCCCCTTTTGGACTGACTCTGCTCAGAAGTTTATCTAGTTTAATGTCAATGACTTTGCTTTTTGTTGTCTTTGCTAAATGTTTATTTTGTTGCCAACAGGCTAACCTGTCTGTGTTTTGCAGGGCGCAGTTCCTGAATCCCAAGACAAACCTGGGGCAGATAAGACGCTGAAGCTGAAGACACTTGTAAGTAACCAGATCCCAAGATGCAGTGATGCTCTCAAACCCCTGGATTTAGGACCGTAGTGACGGTAGCAAAATGGGCTGGAATTACAGAGCCAAGGAAAAGGTTGCAGAGGGACAGGAAATGCTAAAGAGCATTGGGCATCATGTCCTTAATGGACGTGAGGATGGTATCTATATTCCAATTGATCGAGAATCCTCAAGGACAATTGGTGGAAATGTATGTGGTCGCCATATGGAAATGTACACCAGTAGGCTGGTTCTGGAGTCTTTGTGCCCCAGTTAGTGTCCTGATAAATATCCTCTAACTGCAGAGAACAGGAGAATATATGGGGCGCCATGTGGCTTAAAGGTGCATTATTAAGCAGACACCTTTCCATTCTCCCATAAAGAGACACTGTAGAATACATCAGTGACAATCATTCTAGAGCTGTGAGCCATTGTGTTACCCTCTCAGCCTCAGCAAGTGAGAACTTTGCTGCTGCTAAGCTGTGTGACAGCTCCCCGACATGCCAGCTTATCTGCCTTGCCAGCAGAATTTCCAGTCCACTCTGCCAGTCCAAACCTTCTGTAGCGGGTAGTAACCAGTGAATCCTAGTTCTCGAGTTCCTCAGAGATGTCTATCTGCAGTGCTTAGCCCCTCTGACTGTAGCACCCACAAAACCTTATTGAGTTTGCTGCTCCTATCCAGTGAGATAGTAAACACCAGCTTCTTACCGTACCTGGGGTTAACACTCTGTGTCAATCAAAGCACTGAGCTGCTTTATAATAAAAGCAAAGTGAGTTTATTAATAAAAGGGGATAGGTTTAAGTGATACCAAGTATAAGGCAGGACAGAAAGGGTTACAAATTAACAAAAGCAAAATTACGCTTCTAAATCTAAAATTCAACTTGACAAACTAGTGTCTCTTGTTCAGAGCAGTTTTTCTCACCAGAGTCTTCCAGCAAGTCTCAGCACCTGGGACAACTGACTTGGGCTTGCATTACGGGGCTCAAAATAGCAGTGGAGATGTTCCTGCTCAGGCTGGAGCTCGGGCTCTGAAACCTGGTCTGGGGGTGGCTCTCGGAGTCCAAGCAGGAAAGTCTGCGCTGCTGTTTTCAGCCCCATAGCGCAAGCCTGAATCAGCTGCCCTGGGCTCTGAGACCCACTACGGCCGTGATTGTTTTTTGTTCGGTGTAGATGTACCCTCAGCTGATCACGGCTGTGGCCAGCTCACATGGGGAGAGAGAGGAGTTAACCCATTTAGGGTGTGGCAAAGAAGTACCTTTATAAAACCAACCCTCAGTGCTTGGGTTTGTCCATCTAAACCCTGAACTGTGTTGGGGAAATGCTTCCCCTCTGGCCAGGGTGGGATGGGCCATGGGGAACTAGTCGGTCTGTTCCACCCCGATGTTATTGCTAGGGCTGTGTGTGACTGCAGCTCCGCTCCCACCATGCTTTGTCCATTTATAGGGCTCATGCCTTGTGAGCTGTGGGGAGCAGGGAGTTTGTCTGAGTGGTGTCTGGCCAGTGCTTCGTGCACATCATGGGCACTACTGGGACATTTACAATACTCAGCACAGTGCTGGTTTGGCATCTCCTTCCTTCCTCTTCCATCCTTGGGCTGAGAGAGCCCCCGAGCTTTGCCCCCACCCTTGTGTTCAGCACACGTGTGGGGATGTGCTGGGTCAGCATGTGTGTGGCTAAAGCAAAGAGCCCAGAACAAGTTTTTCTTCCTGTTTATGACCCTCCCCATTAGGGCTATGCCCCCCCCCCATATGTTAGTGTTTGTAAGAGGTCCCAGACTGACAGCCCAGGGGCTGGAGTCTTGAGCAGTGGCAATGTGAGTATCACTCTCGCACCTGGAGAGGGGGATAGCACATTTCAGTCCCCAGGGCCCTTTTGCTCCTTGGCCTCTGCTGAGATGGGCACCACGGGGCCAGGTTATGCTGGTGGTTGGCCTCGCGCTTTAGCTATAGCCAAGTAAGCCATGATGGCGTAGGTAGCGCCCCCTCTATACCTGGTGCTGTGCTGTGCGTGGTTCCTGATCTGCTCCTCCCTGAGGCTCAAGCAATCCACAGTTTTGACAGAAGATGACGTTACAATCCAGACAGGAACAAAGCAGCCTGTGGCCTTCAGAGCTCTTTAAGGCTCGCCATTTATCAGCCGGGCAGCCTGTTGTTACTAGACAGGAAGTGAGTCATTTTGAAACAGAACAATCGGGCACATCTGAGCTACTCGTTTGCCAAGCGCTCTCCAATTGTGATGCGTGACCGAAGGTTTCATATTAAATGGTAATCACTGTCCATCAAAGAGTGCAGCCCCGCTCCTGGTTTGTGATGCAGCACTACAAAAGGTCTAGTGATGCTTGACTCCTTGGGGACCGTTGTGTAATGAAAATAACCAGGGTGAGCTCTGCTCTGAGAGGAGGAGAGAATTACAGGATGGAGGTGGCAGGTAGTCGCTCTACCCAGGGACCTGCCAAGGGGAGCGCAGTGTGATCTGGGGATGGTCACAGCTGTAAGCCCCTGTTTCCCTGTCCCCTACCGGGGTGTGTACTGCTGCACTGACATCAACGCTTCCTGGATTTCGTATGCAGGTGTCCGGTGGCTGGAGCAGGGGTTAGGAATCCGGGCTCCTGGGTTCTTTGCCATGACCCTGCTGTGTGACCTCAGGCAGGGCGCTTAATCTCCCTGCACTTCAGCCTTCCCTTAGCTGGAAAGCAGGGGCGATGTTACCTGGTGGGAGTGCTGTCAGGTTGAAAACATGGGGGAAGCTCTTTGGGTGGAAGGCATCGTGTGGGTTTTCAGCGGGGGGAGATGTTTTCACAGACCCAGGGTGAAGAACCCCCAGCCGGCCTGCCAACATCGATCTTGGTCCTTCTCTCTTGCTTTCCCCTGAGGATTGCCTGATCCGATCACAGCTGACTCCGTTTCCTTCCCCTCCTAGCCCTTGTTCCCACTGTGGACCCCTCAGAGTATTTAATTTAGAACAGCCAGGGTCTTTAATTACACTAGATCATGGTCTCTCAATCTGGGAATCTCAAACAGCTGTCGAGCGCCACAGCCATGCCCTGCCCTTCCCGTCCTGCTAAAGAGGAAGAAGGAAGAACCACCGCCCGTGTTTTGTTTTCCAGGATGCCTGCAGCGTTCAGCCCATTCTAGCCCCACCACAATGAGAGATCCCTGGTCACTAGAATGCAGTCACCCCTATTGCTGCCATGTGCGAAGTTCTCAGCAGTGAATCTTGAGCTTCCCTTCTCAATGCATTGCAGGTCCATCTGTTCTTAACTCTGGTGATTCTGTCTGCTTGTACTGTGCTCTACATCCTGCTCTGCTCGCAGCTGCGTTGGTTCAGCTATCAGCAGCTGGAGGAACATAAACGTCCCTTGGTGATGGTGTCTGGAGCCCTCAGCTTCGAGGGATACAGTCGTGTTCCTGATGGAAAGGTGGGTTAAAGTTCCAGCTGCGAATGGGCTCTCCCAAGACGGGAGAATGTGAGGTAGTGGTTAGAGCACAAGACTGGGAGTTGGGACTTCTGATTTCCATTTGCAGTATCACTGTGTGCCCTTGGGCGAGTCACTTCACCCAGCATTGCCTCAGTTTCTCCATCACTAATGAAGATGATAATGTACCTACTTCCCACGAGAGTTGAGGCTTATTGATTAAAGTTTGCACAGTGTTTGAGGCTCCTAAGTTGTGAAAGATGCCTCAGCAATGCAGAGCGTTAGCCATGGGGCTACTGTGGCCCTGTGCTGGTGTAACAAAGCCCCTTGGCTCACTCACATCAATCTCTGCTGTCTGTGGCCCGGAACAGGCTCAAAGCAAAGCACCTCCGACATCTGGAGTAATCGAAAACACTACCCTTTGGTGGGGGCCTAAGTTAGAGCGTGCTGCTTTCAGACTCCAGGGAGGCACCAGGGCATAGTTAAAGGGAGTCAGGAGAAACCAGTTCTAGACGCGTTTTTTAAAGCTCATTCTGGTAACATGGCTTTAACCCCGGTGTAGATTTGGCTTGAGAGCCTCGCCACCCTGTGCGAGCAATAGGGAGTTGCAGGGAGGGTGGCTAAGAGCAGCACCGTGGAGGGAGTGGTGGAAGGGGGCCCTTGAGGGAGGGCAGTTCTGAATTGGATTTAGAGACAGACAGGAAGCCAGTGCAGGTGATGAAAGGGTGATATGGCCCTGGGCCTCCCCTGTCCCTCTCCATTGCTAACGGTGCGTCTTGTTGCAGCCGTTGGTCAGAGCTCAGTGCCGCCAGTGCGCCCTGGTATCGAGCTCGGGTCAGATGCTGGGCTCGCGGCTGGGGAAGGAGATCGACCAAATGGAGTGCGTCCTGCGCATGAACCAGGCCCCCACCAATGGCTACGAAGAGGACGTGGGGACGAAGAGCACCATCAGGGTCGTCTCGCACACCAGCATCCCTTTGCTCCTGAGGAACCAGTCGTACTTCTTCAAGCAGTCCCGGGAGACCATCTACATCGTCTGGGGGCCCATGAGAAAGATGAGCCGGGAGAAGGGGGGGTTGACCTACAGGATTCTCCAGGAAATGAAGGAGATGTATCCCAGCCTGCAGATCTACACGCTAACCGAGAGGATGATGGCTTATTGTGACGAGGTCTTCCAGGTCGAGACAGGGAAGAACAGGTGAGTAGGCTCCTCGCTCCCTCCCTCAGGGCCTCCACGCCACAGCCACCTCCTGGGTGTAGAGCTTTCCACCCCAGGGTCTACTGGTAGCTGGATGCTTCTGGTAAACCAAACAGCAGTGAAATAGTTAAGTGTTGCCATTTTAGGATAGGATTTTCGAAAGCACCTATAGGACTTTGGAGCACAAGTCCCAATGGGATTTGTGCTTCTAAGTCACTTAGGCAGTTCTCCACTCTTCAATTGTAAATGTTGGGTTTCAGAGTTACCAACCCATTGACATGAGTGGGACAGTTTACTCCCCTCCCACAAATGCTGCTTGTCCCTCAGTGGTGAATGGACCTGCACGGTACCGTAGGAGGGTCAGGGCGCTGAACACGAATGGATTTCGCAAGCAGTCACCGTGTAACTGCAATGGGCTATTTGTGGATGTTAGAAAGTTATGGAGTCACCTTCATCCCAGGAAGAGTTGTGTAAGAATTCATTGCTGTATAACGATATGTAACACGTCAGTTACATCATGCATTTATGGGCAGTCAGCTTTTCAGTTGAAACCCTGTGCAGGTCAGCAGTGACCAGCAGTCATTTGTCCTCTGCTTGGTAGATGAGTGGAGGGTTCCATTTGGTTCCTGTTGGTTGGGTGTCCACAGCACACACATCTCCATCACCTTTGGCATTGATAGTCCCCCTGGTCAGCAGACAGGCCAAGAACAGACTGAGCTCCCCTTGCACTTGCTGAGGGGGTCCCATTGTGCCAGGGATGAGGCCCATTGGAGGAGCAGCCTGAGCTGCTTGCCCCGCTGCTGCCTGTCCCGTACCCACTGTGGATAAACAGGGAGCATCAGTCCTCCAGAGCTGCCAGTGCAGCTTTGTTCACCGGCCCCACACTCACTTCAAGGGGCACGACATGCCAGGAGACTGGAGTGGGAGGGGGCGGAAAGAGAGCGCTTCCAAACACACGTGCATCCGGTATTGCTGGCATTTCCTCCCCATCCCCGGTAGACAAAGAGCCCATCTTCCTCCCCGCCCCGTTTTTCTTGTCCTGCTCTTCTGTTTGCTCTTCCCATCCTCATCCAGAGACTGCTCCAAAGGCCCTAATCACACCCAGTAGGTGCCCTAGTCTGCCCCCCTCAGTCAGGGCAGGATGTGCCTTATTGTCCACTCTTGGCCTAGGACAGGGGTTGGCAACCTGTGGCACGCGAGCCAAAGGCAGCACGCAAGCCGATTTTTACTGGCACGCTGCTGCCAGCCGGGGTTCCGGCCGCCAGCCCCTTGCTAGCTGGGGTCCCGGCCATCAGCTCCCCCCACCTAGCCTGCTGCCAGCCTGGGATACCAGCCGCCAGCCCCACTCACCTCGCTGCTGGTCTGGGGTTCCAGCCACCCGGCCCCCTGCCAGCCAGGGTCTGGGCCTTCGGCCCTGCTCAGCCCTCCTGCCGGCCTGGGGTATCGGCAGCCAGCCCAGGGCTCTGCTCTTGGCCTGGTCCCAGCACTCTACAGCCCTTATAAAAAATTGCACTACAATTAGCTTAAAAACTTGAAAACTTAAAAACTTTGTATATTACAGTAATCATTAAAAATATATAATGTAAATAAATACATAGGTTTGATGAAACAAAGTAGTTGTACTTATGTGCCTGTGCTTAATTTGTGTTTTCGATGATTTGCCTTCTAAAAAAATCTTGCCTGTCTCGCACCCCCAGAAAGGGCATCTCACACCCCCAGGGAGTGCGTGCACCCCAGGTTAAGAACCACTGCCCTAAACTGATAAGATCTGCATTTCAATTGAATTTTAAATGAAGCTTCTTAAACGTTTTAAAAACCTTGTGTACTTTACATACAACAATAGTTTAGTTATATATTATAGACTTATAGAAAGAGACCTTCTAAAAACGTTAACATGCATGACTGGCACGCAAAACCTTAAATCAGAGTGAATAAATGAAGACTCGGCACACCACTTCCGAAAGGTTGCCGACCCCTGGTCTAGGAGATGAGTGCAGGTTTCCCTCCCACAGCCCGTGTCCGTTTCTCTCTCTGCCGTGCTGGTTACGGCAGCCTGGCCCCTCCAACTCTGTTGCTGTGTGATTTGTAGGATGAAGTCTGGCTCCTTCCTGAGCACTGGCTGGTTCACCATGATCCTGGCAATGGAGCTGTGCGAACAGATCTTTGTCTTCGGCATGGTCAGCGATAGCTACTGCAGGTACGTCCATGAGGAGAGGGAGGGACTGAGGGCGGGAGACTTCTTGTGGCTTTTGCCACAAAGCACGTCTGTTCGTCAGTTAACTCAGCACAACCATCCCACAAGCAATACAATACGTCTTCCATACAATCTCTGTTCGGTAACAAACAGCACAGGGAGGGGTGTATTAGGAGGCGTGGACAATGCAGAAAATATATGAAGTGGACAGATACAGGGAGGCTGCTCCAAGCAGAAGGAGTTGCAGAGGAGAAGGTCCTCACACCAACAGTAGTGAGATCCGAGAAGGAAGGGGACAGAACAGAGAGAATGGGAGTCTGGCTGGGGGTGAGTTCCCGAGGAGTTTTTATAAGCAAGGAGGCAGTTTGGAACAGGAAGTTGGGGGCCCTAGCTGCAGAGGTGACATGGCTCTGCTCTCTCTGTGATGCCCACACCTGCTGGCGTCTGGAGAGCTGGGATGCAGTAAGATGATGGAGGAAGCGTGTGGTGGGAATCGAGGCCCAGAGCAATGAAGGGGAGGATGAGGATTTCAGCAGGGGCGGGTCTGTCTGTAACTCGGAGGAAGTTCTTCATTCATTCAGCTCCCCCATCCCCACCTCGTGGGGCAGGATTGGTCCCTTTGGTAGATTTGCTTGTGTTTTGTCCAGCCTAATGTGGAGGTTTGGGAGGTGGGTGTTACACACCCAGCTCCTAGCAGGGGAGTTGACAATCCCCATGACTGGGACTCATGCTTTGTGCCCTCAGCCATGTGGCCCAGCGATCCCTGACACTGAATGGACATCTCCAGGATTAGTAGACTGGTGCCTTTCTCTTGTGTTGGCTCCATCCCTGCTCTGGAAGCAGGAGTCTGCCATCTGGGCCAGTGCCCCACGGCGCTACCTCTTGTCTGCTCTGGTTGGCAGGGAGAAGAACCATCCCAGAGTGCCTTACCACTACTTCGAAAAGGGCAAGCTGGACGAGTGCAGGATGTACCTCGCCCATGAGAGAGCCCCCCGGGGTGGCCACCGCTTCATCACTGAGAAAACCGTCTTCTCCCACTGGGCAAAGACAAGGAACATTGTCTTCAATCACACCTCGTGGGTGGGTGGGTAGGGGCGTCTGGCCCACGTGCAGCTCCTGGGGGGAAATGTTTCACTCCGTGGTACGATAGGCTGCAGCCGAGTCCTGCAGTCTGGCATGGGGGGCTGTCTGGAGGAATTGCACACGGGGGGTCAGTGCATGAAGAGAAGCTGCACAAACACGGACTGGACGAGAGGCAGAGCACGCTGGGAGGTGTTGAATGGAGCAGTAAAGGCACATCTCAGATGTGACACATGCCCACCCTCTGCAGGGTCCCTGCCACTTGTGCTGGAGCATTGATCTGCAGGTCAGAGTGTCTCTGCGGGTCTGCTCTTAGGTGTTGCACAATCCTTCCCAGGCACTCAGCTGGAAGGAGGCAGAGAAAACCTGGGGCATCGTTCAGAGCGCTCAAGGTCTCAGCCCCTCCATTGCTGCAAGCAATCCCTGACATCTCTGAACCTCCCCTCCCCCCCCCCCAATCATTCTGAGCTCTGACCCTAGGACTGTCTTTGAAAAGTTTTTAATCTTTGAACCAGGATGAATATTTAATCCAGTATTAAACATTTCCATACTTACGTTACAGCAGGCTGCAGATCTTAGAAAAGTGGAGTCGCTCTGAGGTTTAAGCCAGTGCCTCTTGGGTGAAATTCCTCATTCTCTTCCACTTATATCCTCAAGAGGAGGTTTAGGTGGGTGACCAGGGGGAAGACGAATGGTCTTGTAGTCAAGGCACTGGACTGGGACTCAGGGGACTTGGACTCAAATCCAAGCTCTGCCACAGATTCTCTGTGTGACCTTGGGCAAGTTACCTAGGACCCGATCCAAAGCCTGTTGACATCAATGGAAAGACTCCCATTTACTCCAGTGGGCTGCTGTCTCAGTTCCCAGTCTTCTGCTTGTACCTTGTTCCTCTCCTGTCTTGTCCATTTCGATTGTAAGCTCCTTGGGGCACAGATTGGCTCTTAAGAGCAAAATGGGGCCCTGATCTCAGCTGAAGCCTGTAGGCATTACAGTTATCCCAATAGTACTTCCTCCTGTTGGTTGTGAAGCCGTGCACAGGCCTCGGGCTGGTGGATTGCTCCTACACAGAGCGAAGTGGCAGGAGATCTGGGGGCCCTGGGTCTTCGGTCAGCTTAAAGAGCGAGAGGAGTGGAATGTTTCAAAAACGTCTCTTGCTGTGACTTGGCTGAATGGGGGCGAGACACCTGTCCTCCTGTGGGCATGCTGCGCTGGCTGTGCAGTGCAGGGAAAAGAGATCCCCTGTCACCAGCCGGCCTGCCATTCAGTGAGGCGTAGACATAAGAACGGCCACACTGGATCAGACCAAAGGGCCATCTAGCCCAGTATCCTGTCTTCCAGCAGTGGCTAATGCCAGGTGCCCTAGAGGGCATGAACAGAACAGGTAATCATCAAGTGATCCATCCCGGCAGCAGTGTTTGTGCTGAGGTTTTGCCATTCGGCAAGGAAAGGGACACTGCCTCCTGGGCCAGCAGTCCATCGCTTCTGTCCAAATATCTTCTCGTTCTGTCTGTCCCAGGGTGGGGAATTTTGACCTAGTGCCCTACCTGGGGCACCCGACTGTGGGCTCCGCTCCCCCGCATCACACCTCTCAAAATAGTGTGCCTGTGCCCTGCAGGACAGGCCCTGTATTCCCAACATGCCGTGACGTGTTCTAGACACTGCCCTGACTTCAGTAAAGGTGACCACTTTTTGCCAGAAAAGTGGGGTCCGTTCTGGTTCAACATCCTGACTGATACACCTTACATTTCTATAGCACTTTTAACCATGAAGGATCCCAAAGTGCTTTTGCAAAGTCTGAATAGCTATAGGAGCCACCTCATCTCCTCCTCAAAATGCAGCTACTTCTGGAGTGGAACACTGTCTTTTCAACAGCACACACCACCACCCTAGGACAGTGGTTTTCAACCTGGGGTCCGCAGACCCCTGGGGTTCCAAAGACTATGTCTAAGGGGTCTGCAAAAGGTGGTCATTACCATAGAAGAGAGGTTCTCAACCTGTGGTATGTGGATCTCTGTGGGGCTGCAGACTGTGTCTAAGATTTCCAAAGGGGTCTGCACCTCCAGTCAAAATTTTGTAGGGGTCTGCAAATGAAAAACGGTTGAAAACCATTGCTCTAGGACAGGAAGCGAAGAAAGATGCTGCATCTAATTTAAATGGGGGGGGGGAGTCTAGTTTTACATTGTCTTGAAATAGTGTCTTCGCATCTGTAATTATAATTGCATCTCTTTAAAATCCTTGTTAGGGGGTTTAAACCAGGACAGCTATGAAGGAAGTTTTGGAGATGGCCTGCAGTGCTCATGTCACTTGGGCCACACCGCAGTTGGTGGCAGCCCGCGTGGAAAGCCCATCTTTGTGCAGTGCTGTAGCCGTTTAAAACCACATCTGATTAGATGAATTGGTTTGAAAAAGACTCTCAACATAAGCTGTTTCTTGAACTGGAGCAGAGTGTGGTTGCTTTGGGGTTCAGGCTGGAAGACACAACTTCTATCAGCAGCTCCATCATGTCAGGAAGAAACATTTCCTTCCAGTGTTCTGGCATGTATCCTTTGTGTTCGTGTGCTGCCTTTGTTACCAAGTGCCCTTGGATTGATACCAAAGCAAACCTACTTAATAAAAGTATTTTTAATTCTGTGATCATTCATTGTTTGTGCAAACTAGGTGAATTTATCCAGCTGGACTCAATCCTGGAGTCGTTGCTCAGACAAAGCTCCCAGAGCCATCCTGCCCAGACCATTCTTAATTGCTGTAAATTCTGTTCTCTGGGAGTCAAGGCATGGGCATGGGGTAAGAGCTTTGCACATGCTGCTCTCTCTATTTCTCCTCTGCCGTCAACTGTTATATGCATTTCCCATAATCCCCTAGCAAGCAACCTGTGTAATCCACCTAACCTAGCATGGGTTTTGGCCCCTAGTGGCTATGTCACATAAGAGATTTGAGTCTGCTACTGCTGCAGGGTTAATGGGTCCTTTAATTCAAATAGCGGAAGTCATGCTTTTAGATCACTCAGTCCCTGCTGACTCGTCCAGGGGGTCAGTACATGTGCAAGTTGAATGCCCCCTCTTCAGTCCCTTTAGTTTGTCCCTTACTGACGTTGCCAAGTCACCTTAGCTCTAGGGGCTACTCGGGCTGGAAACACCAAATCACAGGCTGACCATATGTCACAATATGTCACGCTGCCCTCTCGCTCTCCTGGGCTTTGGTTTAAATATAAACAGACATCACTGAGGAAGTCAGAGCCCCCTGTCCCATCACACTTTTTTCTGCCCCTCTTCTCTGGCTGTTGAACTTTTACAGGAAGAGCTGGCTGCCTGGAGAAATGCTAATTATACAAAATCTTCTTGTATAGATGCCAAGCATTGGTTGCTGATGCAGCATTACTCAGCACTTTGTGTGCAGACTTCCTCACGTGGGGGGAAAGGATTTCCCATCTGGCCTGGGCTGGAGAACAATGAACTGCTTAAAAATCCCAGGTCCTCTCACACTCAGTCAACTGACTTCTTTGAGAGCAGGATTAGGCCCTTAATTAGCTCACAGAGGGCCTGATTCTGCCACATTTACTAGCTGACCAGCTGTGTATTTTCTGAGTAGCCCTGCTGAAATCAATGAACCACCCCCCAGGAATGAAGATGGGAAAAACTGAAAGAAACAACTGTTGTTTATATTCCAGTAGCCCCAAGAAGTTGCAGCTGAGCTCAGGACTTGTACCGGGCAGGGCACATACACAGAGCGAGAGACAGCCCCTGCCCCAAAGAACTTACAGTCTAAATACATAAGAAAAGGGTGGGGGAGAGGCAGCACTGGTGCTATTGGGAGGCTGTGTACTTCAGTGGACCCTGACTCAGGAGACCTTGATTCTAGTCCCAGCTCTGCCACCCAACCAGCTGCATGACCTTGGGCAAGTCACGTCATCTCCTGTGTCCATCTTGTCTAGTAGGCTGGTAAGGTCTTTGGGAGAGGGCCAGCCTCACACAGTGTATGGTCTAGCACAATAGAACCCTGCTTTCAGCTGGGGCCTTTAGACACAAAGAATCACTACGACTAAGAACAATCTCTAGCTCAAATGAGCTCAGCTCCCATATAGGCACCAGGATCAAGCCCTGAATTTCTGTGCCTCATTTTATGCGAACAACTTGACTGAGCTCACCCAGCAAATTATATCAGAGCAAGAGACAGAAGGTACCAATGCCCAGTTCCCTACTCTAACCACTTGGCAACACTCCCTTGGTTAACTAAATGGCCTTTACACAGTAGCGTCACCAGTAGGGGTGTAACAGTGGGGACTACCCAGCTCCCTAGCACAGAACTGCTGTTTATTCTTGGCGGCAGAGGAATGCCTGTGCAAGCCAACCCAAGGGGTTAAAGGACCCAGATTCCACGCTGTCAGTGAGGAAGCTGCTACAGTCAAATGGATCCTTGTGGAAGCTACAAGCCTCTTGCTCTGGGAACACTCCCCATTTAAAAATAGCCCCCTCCTCCCCCTGTGAACACAATAGACTCCTGCCTGCCTTGTATTTCCTAGCAGCCACGTGATGGCATTGCTCAGTAAATAGAGTTTTACTTAGTGGTTGGCTTTGTCTGAATTTATCTGACGCCAACCAGTAAGTGCAAAGTTTTGTTTCATTTGAGACATCAACCCCTTGTGGCTGGCTCAGTGGTGGAGGGGTTGGAGCCCAGCACTAGCAGCAGCCCAGGCAGTTGATAGGGGAAATGGACACGTTCTGATCTGAGCGGCCTGTGTGTGTCCAGCTCTCGCTGAGAATCTGTGTCCGGCTGGAGGAGATTAGTGCTACGCGGCGGGATGTCCCAGCACTCCAGCCACAGGGTTGCTTGTGTTCCAGAGAGAGTGAAGTGCCAGTTTGTGCGCATGGCCCTTGTGTCACTGGGGGTTAGGCTGTGGCCAGCCAGCAGCTATTGGCAGTTTTCATCTCTGCCTCATGCCCCCCAACTCCACACAGTGTACAGGAGGGGGCAGGGTAGCCGGTCCGAGGGGGGAGAGAGGGGAGCAGTTGAATTACTACACACAGGGCAGGGCTTTCCCATTTGGACATCTTCATCTCTCCAGTGTGCCACCCCTTTGAGCATGGACTGGTGTGCAGGGCTGCCATGGCAACTGTGCTCGCGCAGGCGGTAACCAAGGCGAACATACAAACATGTGACATGGCAGCTAGGGTTAAGGAGCCCGATTGCCACATGGGGCCATTCCATACCAGGCAGGCGCAGGGCTGCGCTGTGCTCCGCTGGGGCGGAGACCAGACGGGCAGGATGAACATCACACATGTTATATATCTTGAAACCAGCCTTCCTCTTTTGCCAGTGGGATCCCTAGGCAAAGTGGCTCCCCTGCTACATTTTGGGATGGGGAAGGCGGAGCAGAAGCGGGGTCCAGATCCCACAGCTGGGACCACACGCCCACTTCATATGCCTGTTTCCTTGGTTTTACAACACAACCCGGCTCACAGGTAGGACCATGTTCCTTTGTTAGGCGGACTGATGTCCGGAGCTGACCCACTCTACCGCTGCAGTAACTTGCCGTGCAGTTGTTGCTTGACAGCTGGCTCTGCACAGACAGAGTCCCGGGATGCTGGAACAACTATCGTAGTGTGTGTGTGTGTGTGGGGGGGAGGTCTGAGAGCCATTGAACCAAACTGTAAACCCTGGATATAATGGAAACTGCTCCAAGCCAGGGGGTGCAGCAGCACCCCTGCACCCCTAGTTCCAGCCCCTATGACAGAGCCTGTAAAATAACCTCCTGACAACCTAAAACACCAAGAAGAGAGGCCTTCAGACCCACTTACCAGCCTGGGAGCCATTGCTCCTGCCTCTGGCTAGATAAAGATGGATTCACAGGACCAGAATCCCATCTGCCCCCGAGACTCTGTGCCCTGGTGCTGCCCGTGCAATAGCTTCCCAGCCGCAGGAAATACACTTCTCCCTCGGTACTATGGTTTGTGCAGAAGAAGTGTAGTCTAATGGTTACAGCCAGGCACTGGGGTGCCCAGGACTCTTGGGGTCTAGTCTCAGCTCCTTCACTGACTGGCTCCCTCACTGACTGGCTGTGAAACCTGAACAAGTCACTTAACCTCCCTGTGCCTCGGTTTCCCCAGCTGCAACATGGGCGCTATGAACCTTCTCCTACTGAGCACTCCGCTTGACCTCAGTGGGGAGTCCGAGCACGGGGGGCAGGGTTTGGCCCAGCGCTTTGAGATCCCCCGAGGGCAGGGTGCAGAGCCATGCTGGCTGCATCTCCAGGACCTGCCCGCGCCTTTCCCCCAGCACTGGCCGGCCGGGGTGTGTCTCCACGGCAGAGTCCGCAGCGCACGCGCGCTCCCGGCAGCCGGTGGGGGGCGTTCAGACCCCCCCTTTCCCATGCCGAGGGAAGCGGGCGCGCGCTAGGACTCGGGCGCGCCGCCGTGCAGGGAGCAGGTGGCCGCGCGGGGGCTGCAGGCGCCGCGCTCCCGGGTCCCCGGCAGGGCAGCGCGCCCGCGCTAGGGGCTCCTCCGCGCGCCCGGGGCTGGCCGAGCCCGCAGCGGAGCGAGGTGAGCGGCGCATCCCCGTGCGCCCGGCAGGGCCCCGGCGATGCGGACGGGCAGCGGGGTGGAGGCGCCCCTCGGCCGGGCGGCGGAGAGGTTGGCCGGGGGGGGAGAGACCCTTCCTTGGCCCTGGGTCCGTCTGCAGATGCACCCCGGGGTGGGCCGCATCTGCCGGGGTTAGGGGTTCGGGGTGTGTTCAGACCTTGCCAGCGAGTGGGGACGGGGCTGGGCAGGGAGGCGCTGGCCCCGGGGGCACAGAGGGGTGGGTGCTGCCCGGGGTCTGTGCCTGGTGGTGCTGGGCGCCAGGCGCTGGTGCCAGGCTTGGGCGTGTGATAGTGATTTGCACTAGTGCGCAGGGCTCTGCCCGAGGCAGGCTCAGGCCCCAGGGGTGAGTGGCGGCTCAGTGGGATTGATCCCGGCTCTCCCTGGGCAGAGGCGTCGTGCGCTGCCCCAGTTTAGCCAGAGACGAGTATTTCTGTGATACCGGCGGATTAGCAGTGACGCTCGTTTCACTCTGGTTTCCCCAAGCAGAAGCGGGCAGCTGGTTGGGTTTTTCGCTCTAGGAGGTTGCAGAGGGCAGATCGGATCAGCCCTCCCCTGAGGCAGGGCCCTGGCGGGGGCAGAGATGTGACCGAGTGAGCCTCAAGATGGAAGGGCAGCCTGCCAGCGGGAGCTGGGGCCCTCTCACAGTCCCTTGGAAGGGGGGGAAGACGAGGAGGAGAGACCCCCGGGCTGGCCAGGCTCTCCACTTTCCTCAGATGAAAGGTCTCGCCCAGGTAAGAAAAGGGGAAACTTCACAGCGGCCTCCCTCTCTGATCTGGGACCCATCCTCCAGGTTTGCACTTCAGCAGGCCGGATGTGCACATAGGTCCTGATCACTAGGGATTTGTCGGTGAAATTCCTAGTGGGGAGGACTCTGGAGCTGCTGGGCGAATAGGGCATCGGGAACTAGACAGCACACGATAGTGCAGCCCAGAGGCCAGCAGAGGAGGGGTGTGGGGAGTTAGCCCCCTGACTTCACAGACTCCTAGCGCTTGCAGTGTTCGGAGCTCTGTGCTGCTGGATGGGCTGGGGGTGCTGAATCACTGCCCTTGGGGGAGCCCTGAGCATTTGTGCATCTTCCTTCCCCTGGCTGTTTGCTCTCCTCCCCTCCCTCTCTCTCGTTTTAGCATCCCTTGTGCCATCACCTGCTCTGGGGAAATTCAAAGTTCAGACTAAGCCACCCACCTGTCGGGGGCCAGCCAGGGAGAGGGTATTTGTCCTGCCACCATGCAGAGGGTGGGGGTGGGGGTGGGGATGAACGGTAACAACCTCCCAGAGCTGCTTTCCAACCCAAGTGATGATTCCCTGCTTCTCTCCCTCTGCCTCCATCCTCCTCCCACCCACGCAGAACATTATCCGCCTTTGCCTTTTTACTTCCCCACACACGAAACATTCTCTCCCCGCCCCTCAGCTATTCAGGCGAGGCCCGGAGAGGAGAGTGATGAAGGCGCAAACGGACTCGGTGTAGTTGGAAGGCTGAGCGTTAAAGAGGATGAATCGTGCTCGGTGAGAACGGACGGCTTCCTGCGCCAGCCGAGGGGGGATATTGTGGACTCCAGGATGGGTAGGGGAGCCAGGAGGAGGAGGAAGGAGTGGAGACATCCAGGTGATAGATGCAGGTTGCATTATGCCTTCGTTGGGGGTCTGGGAAGCTTTGGGGAGGATGAGCTTTGCCAGTCTCAAAGCACTACCGGTGCACACAGAGTCTGACCAGGCCCCATCCTCCTCTTCTGGAGCTGAGCAGGGCTGGCAGCACTTGGGGAGCGCTGATGGCACCGTTGTGGCTCACTCCTGCATGGGTGCCAGCCAGGGCCGGCCTTGGGCGGGGGGGGAGGATTGTCCAGGGCACTGGTCAGGGGAGATCTGTGGTCAAAGCCCTGGGGCTCGGGCTCCCTCTTGCTGCCAGCAGGGTCCGGCATGGCCGGAGCCCCTGCTCCCAATTGAAGACTCCCTGCTCGCTGCCCCACCTGGTTTCCCAGCCCAGCTCCTAGTCCCGTCTCCTCACTCTGCAAATTGGTTGGCTCTTCCCCCCCCACCGCTGCACTTGCAAACGCCCGGACCCAGCCTGGACAGCAGGCAGGGCCCAGGGCTGGCCTTATGGGGGGACAGCGTGGCAAGGAGCAGGTGGGCCTGGGTGTGAGGCTGTGGGAGGGAGCTCGGGGGAAACCCAGGGAGGCAGTGTGGGCAGGGGCGATGCAGGGGATGGCTGGAAGGGCAGGAGGGGCCAAGGGGAAGGGCTGGGTAGGCAGCTGGTGTGCCAAAATATAAGTTCATCCGGGACACTGTTTCTGAGGCAGGTCCTGGGTCAGCTTAACCTTTTCCACCCCACACACTTTTCTTTCCAGGGGACCGGTGTAGGGGCAGCCCCAGTTCAGCGCAGGCTGACATCTGTATGGGTTCCTCTCTGCTGTCCTTTCCCCTACCCATCCCACTGTCAGCCATGCCACACACGCTGCGACTGGCTGGGTCAGAGGTGCGCAGAGCCGCCTTTGGCCTTCTAGGTGATCCCTGTGATCCTAGCCCAAAAGCCATCAGAGAGCATTTGCCAGGCTGTCCCTCTGGCTCCTTTCCCCAGCAATGACTGCACAGGACAGAGTTACAAGGAAGCCCCCTTGGGTCATCTCTGTGGTCGGGGCTCCCAGGCTGTGTGAGATTAACCTGGGTGTGGGTGGGTGTTATTTCCCAGCCTTCCCAAGGCAGTGAGGAAAGAGGATTTTTCCAATCATGCTAAGTACTGAAGAGGGAAAATTGCAGTGACTCACTAATGAGGACTTAAAAAACAATTGGTTGGGTCTGTGCTTGGTATGGAGCAGCTGTGGAACAGTAGATCCCTGCAGTGTGTGTGTGTCCACGTGCACACGTTAGCGTGGGAGGGAAAAGAATATACTCTTTAGGGCTTCATTGTTCACAAAGGGGCTGGTGTGAGCTGGGAGTCCTTCTGTGAAACGAGTTGTTAGGTTCTCAGCCCAGTTCCTATTGCACAGGCATCCCCATCTGTAGCTGGTCTCAGCAAAGAGGTCGCTGTCAGATTGCGCCATCTGCTGCTTTGGTTTTTCCAGGACTTTGGCCCATTGGCAGGGGAGCGGGGAGGAAACTTGCCCTGCTACTGCCTGTGCTGGGGATAGATCAAAGACCCTTCTCCCAGACTGAGGTACATCAATGGTGACACCTTCCCCCACCTCTCTCTTCTGAGCTGGAGGGGACCCCTGCTAGTGGGGAGAGGGGAGATCAGTCCTCCTGCCCTATTCACGCAGCCTCCGGACTGAGCCTGCCAGCAAAGGGAGCTGTGGTGTGCCAGTTGTGGGGATGGAGTTAATGATGCAGGCACCTGTCCACCAAGGACTGGGCTGAGACAGACCAAACTGACTGTCTGTTGTACATGCATGGCCCCCATTACCAGAGGGCTTGAGGGCCTCACAATTGTTCATGTATTTGTCCTCACAGCACCCCTGTTCGGGGCTCTTATCTCCCAGTTACAGATCGGGGAGCTGAGACACAGGGAAACTGACTGACTCGCCCAGTGGCGGAGCTGGGTGGGACTTAAACGTTCTAACCTAGCGCCTTCATTTCACACAGGCCACCAAAGAGCCATCAAATGGCACCAGCTTGAAGTCCCCATCAGCCCAGGCTGGATTCAGGCTGGGGAGGTGGCTGTGAAAAGCTCCCTCTCTCCATGACCCAGCCAGCCCTTCCCCTCCACCCATGTAAAACCCAGCGTGAGCCCTCTGAGAGGTGGCCGGCTGCCTTTGCGCCGTTTGCTTTAATGGGATTTTGTATCTCTGGAGAGTGCAATCCCCTTAGAGGTTGGGTTGACGCGATCATGGGTAAACAGTGTCCCCCAGCCGGTTTATGTCCCTTGATCGGGTATTTGTTTGAATGGATTTCACTGAGCTTTCTGGGCAGGAAAATAATCTCTTCCTAAAGCTTAACCAGCCTGCAGGTTCGTGCAGTAATAAGCCAGGGGGTGGGAGGCATGCTTATGCTGAAGTCTGCCTTAGGAGACCCCTCCCTCCACCTCCCTGCCAGGGAATGAGCCTGTGAGGAGGAGACTGATGAGTCTGCCAAGCTGCCCTAGCACAAGACCTTGCTATACAAACACTGGGTTTGAACTTGAGCTCACTTCTCCAGCGCTAGCTGAGGAAGGAGAGTTGCAGCTGACTCATGACCCCCCGGGGTTTGGAAGATCCACGCCGGATCGCCAGGCAGAGGAATATTTGACCCATCTCTTGGGCCTTCCCTCTAAGGGCATCGCAAAGCCCTTTACAAACATTAACTAATGAAATTAAGTCTCTCAACCCTTCCCCCCCGCATCTTGTGGCAGATATTATTGTTTTCCCCAGTTTACAAATGGGGCAACTGAAGTCCAGGAGATCCAGTGACTTGACCAGGGATAGGACCCAGGAGTCCTATCTCCCAGACCCCCGCTGTAACTGCTGTCCTTCGCTGTAATGACCCATTATGTAAGCTGATGTTACGTATGGCTAATCCAGTTGACAAACCATTGCTTGCTTTTCTTCCTCCTGGGAGATCTCTCTGTGACCAGCAGCCGTTCCGGGCTGACGGGGCTGTCTGTCTGAGGAGCACTAAACACATGGCCGACTTACGCTTTAGAAAAGTGACTGAGCTTTCACCCAGTGGTGTGGTTCCCCTGCACCTCCCCTGCTTCAATTAAAGGGTGTAGGAGGAGGGGATGCTTCCCAGCGGGAGGGGAGAGTGGGAGACCCACACTCAGGTCAGAGGACTCGTACTCCATCTTTGGACCTGGCTGCGCTTGGGAGATGGAGCCAGAAGGGAGAAGACAGCCTGGGAGCAAGGTGCATGAAAAGGGCCATTTAGGTGCAGAGCCCAGGTTGAGGGAGATGAAGGACCAAAATAAGGGGGTTGAGGAGAAATAGCGACATCCAAAATTGAGCTGTTCAGAGAAGGCCCTGAGCTGTGATACGTGGCCGGGCAGATGTTGCACATCTGGGAAGGCAGCATGGTGCCAGAGGGCTTGATTCAAAGCTCTTTGCGGTCCATGGAAAGACTTGCACTGACTTCGCTGGGCTTTGGATCGGGCCAGGAGAGCACCATGCAGCAACGTGGTGCGTTCAGCCCTGTAGGTGCACCCAGCCCAGCCTGATGTGTTTGGGGCAGGTTTGGGCTGTGCTGTCATGCGGGTCGGAGCATAATGGGGTGGAGATTGGTAGCCATGGACTTGTATTCGAGGAAGGGAGCGGGTAGTTCAGAGAGTGACCATGCCTCTGTGGTTCTGTGCAGGTGCTCGAGTTATGCTGATGAAGGCTCCGCACTAAGGCTGACAGAGAGACATGAGTAACAACACGGTAAGTCCTGCTGTCCTTGTCCTGAGCATCCATCTCCCGGGCCCTCGGAGGGTCTCATGGAACCTCCTGCCTACTGGGTCCAAGCGCTTTGCGTCTTCAGGGCATTCTGGCATGGACGAGTCAGTCCTCAACACAGCCCTGAGAGCTGGATGATGTTCTCCCCACGTCACAGGTGGAGGAAGCTGAAGCCAGAGGTTAAATAGTTTTCTAAACACCTTTCACCCATTCCAGCTCAGGGCTGGCCCATTAGCTGGCCCAGGGATTGGGACAGCGGGTGGCAGTTCCGGGAGCTGAGCAAGGCTTTGCCGGGATCTCCTAGCACCTTTGATATGGGAGTATGATCAGGAGGCTCTCGCTGTGGGTCAGTGGTGGTGATGGCTGGGCTTTCTCCTCCCCTCTGCTCGGCCATCTACCAGAGCTGGTTCACTGACCTGCCCGGCACAGTGTTGGGGGTTAATGTGATTTTTTTTACTGGCTTAGGTTTCGTTTCCGTGCAGCAGTGGCAGCTTGTGCTCTGGGTTCAGGGCAGCTCTGTACATAATCGCTGTGCTTAACCCTCGGAGCGTGGCATCTAGACCCTGTGGCTGTACGCGATTTAAAAACAACCCCGAGAAACCCACCTAGCCCCAGGTCACAGAGGGAGCCAGCGGTAGGTGTTCCTTGCTCCTCAGGCTGCTCGGACAAGCCTGTCAGTCGGGACTGGGGAAAGCCAGCCCTGACTGAACCATGACCTCCTGCCCTGTCCTCCGGGGTCTTGAAAGAGGGAGCTGCAGCAACGCCGGGTGGTTCATTCCAGCCTTGATGGAAGCAGGAGGTAGCAGAAATCTCACCAGAGGACCAGACTCCTGGGGAGAGGGTCCCAGCCTGTGGTCAAAGGCCCAGGGGGCATCTGAGCAGATCCAGTCGCAAGAGAAACCTCCAGACTTTACCTCAAGTCAGGGCAGAACTGGGGGGACTCTGCTTGGTTTCCAGAAGAATCTATCAGACCAGGTTCCCATGTGGCACAGGGGAATCTCACGGGAGATGTGAGAGGACCCTGGAGCTCTTGCTTAGAGGTGCGTGGGGAGGACTCTTGCTTGAGACAGTGGGAGGCTCTGGGGCTCACTAAAAATCTCTGGGCCTTGGGGAGCCTGGCCAGAGCTTTAGTGGCGGAGTCTTGCCTGGTTTTAGGTTCCCCAGCTCTGACCTTTCTCTCCAAACCTTCCAGCGTTCATCTCTTACTCCGCCCCTGCCCTCCTTTCCTGGACTGCTCCGGGCATCGTTACCCTCCCCACCTCTCCCCATCACCACTTCCCCCACTCCCCACACCAGTAAGTCGCTGGCCAGCCCAGCTCTGGTGGAACTCCATTGACATTCAGGATGATTCTCTCCCAGCCAGCCCCGCCCTGTGCTCCATCAGAACCGTGTATGTTCATCTGCGTCTGTTTTCCTGTATTCTGCCCACTAGTGATAGCAGTCTGAAAACTGCTTTGGGTCCCAGGCAGCCCCGCGGCTATGGGGTAGGAGAAACTCTCCCTGAGGTCCAATGGGACCTTGTGTCCTGCAGTGGGAGAATAGGGCCCTTGGGTTTTAATCCCAGCCATGACCTTGGACAGTCATTAGAGCCAACATCTACAAAAACAGCCTCTTGCTTTGGGTGTCCAGCTCCAACTCGAGACACGCAGGGTCTGTTGCTCAGTGCCGATGAGCGCCCGCAGCTCCCGTTGGCTTCGGCTGGAGCTGCAGGTGCTCCACCCTTCTACAAATCAGGCCCATGGTGACTCAGGTTGAACACCCAAACCCAATGGCCACCTTTGAAAAGATTGGCCTTAACCTCTTATTATTTGGTTATTTAATGCTAATTACAGTAGTCCTCAGAAGCCCCAGTTGGGCTCAGCACCCCAATTGTGCTGGGTGCTGCCCATAGGCTCAGCCCCTATCCCAAAGAGCTCAGTGCCTCCGTTTCCCCATTGGTAAAACAGGGCTAATGTCACTGATTCTGTTCTCAAGCGTGGTATGAGGACTAACTAACTCATGTTTGTGAAGTGCTGTGCAGATGAGGCCATACAGAAAAGATGTGTCTTAGTGGTTTTCCTCTCCAGAAGATCTGTGCATTCTCAACGGCTCAGAGCAGGCGCCCCAAGTAGTGGAGTTCACATCAAATCTTTGTACCCTGAAGTCATGGTGAAATAGTAGCCAGGTAACCTGCATCTGCCCTGTTGTGGGAGCTGGGTTTCATTAGCTGCCAGCTCCAGATTAGTGGGCTGCCCTGGTTTCAACTGCACCATGAAATCCAGCTGAGCTTTCACTGGAAAGAGGGCAGGGAAGTGAATAAACCCCACCCAGGAGTGTTTGCCCTGAGGTTCAGTCTCTCTGAAAACAAATTAACTCCGAGGGAGGAGAAAACGCAATCTTGGCTTACATCCATCTGAGGTTCCTGGCGCAGAAGGCAGCTGGCAGGTTGCTAATAGCCTGCTGGGCTATTGGGTCCCTGTGCTGCTCCGTAGCCTATTAGCCTTTGTTCATTTCCAGTCAAGGAAGGGGCCTGGGGCCTGCTCCTGCAGTCCGTGGGACTTTTGCCTAAAGATGAGGCCTCCTATTCCAACAGGGAATTATATGACTTCCTGCCGTAATGCAATCCAGGATCTAAGGGTCTGGAGGGTGAGTTGTCTGGTTTTTTTCCCCACATACAAAAGCAGTTGGTGTTCTCTTTCCTCCATGTTGAGCACTGATGTTCTGTGTGACAGGTTGAAAGGGTGTTTCTGATGCATGATCTAGTGGTGACTGATGAAGAATGCTGAATCGTGGCTGTGAGGTGGTTGTGAGTGTGAACAATAGCATTTTAGTGAGCCTAAGAGAGGAAGAGAAAAGCCAGATAAGACCTAGATCAAACTTCCCCAGTGTCTTATTCCAGGCCAAATTATGAAGGTGCTCTCAGGGTTTTTATTCCATCTCTCTCTCCGTCTTTCCAGCCAGCCCTCGTCACTTGGGTATCTCAGTGCACTCCTTGCACGGGCAATGCTCCTGTCTGCTTCAAGAGGAATTTTGGCTGAGTCAGGCCTGTTGTTGTTGTTTATTATTGGCAGTTTTCTGAAGTGCCCTAGAGGCCCTGCTGTGCTAGGTGTCATCGGCCCTGTCCCAAAGAGTTTACCGTTGAATTTGTGCTAGGATACATCAGAGTGCCAAACGGGATCTGATCTAAAAATTCTTTCCATTGACTTCAGTGGGCTTTGGATTGGACCCTGAAGGAGAGAATGGTGGGGGGGCGAGGACAAGGGTACAGGAAATAGGATCGTGCTGCTACCCACGGAGCTTTTGCGCAGTTTGGTGCATCCTGGTGGTTTATTTAGTTTTTAAAAAATAGATGAAATCAGCTGAGTGATGCCAGAGAAAGAACATTAGGTCTGAACTTTAGTACTCACTGACCAGCTGTCTCTTCTCATCCTCTCCTGACCTTTCAAGGAATTCACTCCCTTTTTCTTGGCTGACTTATGGTTAAATCAACAAGACAGACCTTAGTGTCAACAAAAAGGAGCCCAAACAAGAGAAGTCACTGGCGCGCAGAGATTGAGGCGGTGTGCTGTGCTTTCTGACTCCTGTGGATTATCGAAGTAATCTGTTTACAAGGCACCTGTAAGCACTGTACAGTATCAACCAAATGGGAGGCCTAGAATACAAAGCATCCGCATAGCCAGGCAGTTCCCACAAATCTGGCACAAGGAGGAACCCAATAACTACCAGGCACCCCCACCCACAGGCTTCCCAGCTCGCATGAGGAAGGAGGTACTGAGGGGAGAGGGCCCAAGAAACACTGACAAATAGACCAGGTGAAATAAATGAGCTTGGGGTGATCTGCAGGCAGGGTCTGTGGCAGATTGCCCAGGGGACAGAGGGGGTGGGACACAGACACACAGAGCTGGGAGAGAGGAAGCCAAGATTCAATGCACGTAGCCCTGGTGATCAGCAGGTATTAGAGATATATGAGAGAGAACAACAGGTCAGCATAACGAAGGGTTCACACTAGCCTAACGGCTGCCAGGGAAGGCAGTGGGCATTACCATTGGGAGCAGAGTTAGTCCAATATTGAACGCTTCATAGTCCCACATCCTGCCCTGCACAGGGTGTAACTGGCGGGGAGGAGGCAGGGGCATATGCTGCCTTTGAAAACCAGCGCCCTTTCCTCTTTCGCTAATAACATAACCCTGGACCTTTGAAGAGCTCACTCCTCTCTGTTTAAGATGCTGCTTTGCTTTTTTTTTTTTTTTTTTGCCTTTCACAGAACTTGGATGGTGAAGCCAGCCTGGTCAGATTCACTTTTGTTTCAATTCTGGGAACTGGCATAATGTTGTTTGTGCTCATGGTTCTGGGGGGGAGCACGTTTAATTGTTGGTTTTTAAATCCACTTGTTTTCATTGAATTGAAAAGAAAAACCCACTTTTCTGCTTGCATGAGATTTCGTAAACACAGCTAATGTCTATGCGTCCAATTCAACAAGAGTTTACTCCTGCATCGACCAAACTCACAGCTAAGATCCCTGTCCTGCAATTGGTTCCATCCATGCAGAAATTATTTGGTTTAAGGTCATGGCTAGGGGCCCCAATCGGAGAGCAGGGTCTCCTTGTGGTAGGTGTTTGACACACGTGTAACAAAAAGACAGTCTCTGCCCCTGACCGTTTGTATTCGAAGCGTGCGATGAGAGGCGGCGGGTGGGTATGACAGACACATGGGAGAGCACCAGGGCATGATGAGATGATTATGAGAAGAATTCACTCCTACACAGAATAGTGGAGAAAAAAACATGCAGAAGAATCGTGTCTGTAGAAACGTTAGGCCAACAAGAGTGCATCAGACTGACTGTGCTCCCTGACCCCGCCCCCCCATATCCAACTAAGGAAAACAAATGCAATTTTATAAAATGGCCAAAGAAACTAGGAACCCCAAAGGTAGGAAAGTACGGCTAGAAATACAAATAGAAAAGGAGGAGGCTAGAAAACTAGAGTAGGAAAAAGAAGTGGTAATGGAGCTGAAAGGGAGGGGCAGTAGCCACACTAGAGTAATACATTGTTGGAGGTCCTGGCAGCGTTCTCTAGGAAAGTCCCTTTACAAGCACTTACTCTTGGCCCCTCTGCCTTGGGTAGCATTGACTAGTGGTTAGCACCCAGAGCTGGGAATCAGGACTGCTGGGTTCTGCGCCCAGCTCTGCCACGGACTTGCCTAATAGGAGTTTCTGTACCTCAGTTTTTCCCCGTGTAAAATGGTAACATTTGGCCACTTCTGAAAGGGGCTTTGAAGTCCCCCAATGAAAGGCACTGTGTAAGGGCTTGTTTGCACTAGGGGGGCTACCGCAGCATAACCCCGCAGTGTAGACGCATTCTACAGCAGCAGAGGGGTTTTTCTGTCACAGTAGGAACTCCACCTCCCTGAGTGGCGGTAGTTAGGTCAGTGGAAGCATTTCTCCAGCAACCTAGCTGCGTCTACACCAGGGACTAGGTCGAGTAGACCAGGGTAAAGTGTGGTGGTGGTTATAGGAAGGCGCGAGCGTCTGAATCCTAATTTGAGGGCAGGATAATGTCATAAACTCAAAGTCAGCAAGATTCCCTCTATCTCTGTCTGGCTCTGTGAGATGTGGTTTATTTTAAGGCGTGTGTGTGTGTGTGTGTGGGGGGGGGGGATCCCATCCACTCGCTGTGATAAATACCTTCACAATAAGGTCCCCGCCCTTTCCATGGAGTTTGTCATGAGAGCTCTGATGCGACTGGGCCTGCTACAATGGAGCCAGCAGAGGCAGACTGGAAGCTGCAGGGCCCGTCTCTTTGCACAGCTGTCTCCTTAGCTGGCCTCCCTGCTGGGATCTTCCCATTTCACCAGGGACAAGCCACAGCCCAGGCCTCTCCTCTGCTCCCCCAGCCTGCGCATGCTCATTGCTCCACTTGGGGCTGCATCCATCCGGCACCACCAGCTCGCCTCAATTCCAGCCCCTTGCAGACCTGCACGCCCACCACCATCACCCCCACCCCGCAACGCACAATTAACCCTTTCATTCCTCGTCTCTGTGCTGCCACATCCCAAACAAAGCCAGCGTGTGGAGGCAAAAAGCTTGACCAACTGCTGGCCATGATAAATAATGGTACAGTGCTTAAAGCAGCCTCTGGCTTCCCGGTGCATCTGGGCTTGGGGTAATGTCCCATTAAAGCCTGGTGAATATTCCTTTAAAAAGCTGCCCGTTGCCAGACTCTCCCTTGACATCCCTCTGTGTGTCACAGCAGAGCTTGGGGAGGGGGGAATTGGCCGTAGCTGCCTGTCAAAGAGGGTGCATGGGGGTGTTTGTGCTTCTGGAGCCCTTTGCTGTGGTGTTAGCTGCAGGGATCTCTGATGTCACAGACAGAGGGGGCGCTAGAGAGCTCTGGGAGATGCCCCTTCTCCCCTGGGACGGAGAGCCACGTTTTCCAGCCACCACTGATTTGGAGCGGGGGGGCGGCAGCAATGTGGAAGAGCTGCGACCTGACAGTCAGAGGGGCTCAGTGCTTCCAAAAATCACACGCAGGATATTTTAAGTTGGGCACCTAAAATCTGAGGCTCGTGGGAGCTGTAGGCTGGAATCCTGCCCAGCTGCTGCTCATGGCAAGGTAAGGGAGGAGGGGGAAAGAATGAGGCTCATGAGGGTTAGGCCCGTGGTCTCTCAGTCATTTATCCGGAGACCATTGCAGAAGCTTTGCCGGTCCCCTCGGCTGCCCTTCGGAAAGGCAGGGCACTTGGAGACGCTGCACTGTCTCAGTCCCACTCTCTCCCTTCCCGCCCCCAGGGCCAGCGCACTGCAATCTTCGTGGTTCTCTTTGCTTTGATCATGCTGCTGATCATCTACAGCTCGAACAGTGGGAACGAAGTTTTTCACTACACTGCCCTGCGAGGGAAATCCCACCATCCCCCCAACCTCAAGAAATGGGGGGTGAAAAGTGGATACCTCCCCGTCTACGGAAACAAGGTACGGCGCAGCGCACCTCGGGTGAGCCCTGGGGCGCTCCCTTGTGGTCACGTCGCAGACTGGCTCCCGGGTGTCTGGGCTGTGGCCAGCAGGCGTTTACACTGGGAAGGAAGGGCTGGATTATAGCTCGCTGGGGGGAGCCGCGCGATAGCATGCTCGTGCATTAGAAGCATGAAGGGCCACTGCTTTCCTGGCCTCCGTACGGCTGCACCCTGCCCAGTTGGAGTTGGTGGAGCAGCGGTGACATGATACGAATTGCAGCTTCTCAGCTGGAGAGTGGACCTTTGTGTTTCTATTATGGAAGCACCACCCATTGCTGAGAGCAAGGGATCAGGAATCGGGTGTTCTGGACTCTGTTACCAACTCTGCTTCCGGCTCACTAACTGGCCCTTGGCAAGTCACTTGGCCCCTCTGTGCCCTGGTTTGCCCGTCTGTGAAATGGGGGCAGTAATTCCCAGGCATGCGCAGAGGGTTCGTTCAGGAATGTCTGGTAAGCAGGTTGGGCTCCTCGGACGGAAGGTGCTTATCAAAGGGCAGCATGGTAGTGAACTAGCATGTGAGTGTGGAGTCAGAACTGTGACCCAGAGCGCCGGTATTTCAGTGCCCGTAATGCTCTCCGATCTGAATCCCATTGTGCTAGGTGCTGTGCATCCACATAGACGGTTGCTACTCCAAAAAGCTTCCAGTCTAAATAGATAAAGGAAGTGTTCCTGGCTTCATTTCACAGACTGGGAACGGAGAGATTGTAACCGCCCAGGGTCACCCAGGGAGTCTGTGACAGAACCAAGAATTGACCCCAGATCTCCTGAGTCCCAGCCCAGTGCCGTACCCGAAAAACAACCCTATTTCCTGTCACCTTAGAGGGAACCCCGATATCTCGAGTGGCAGGGGCCAGTGTCTCTGGAGGAGAAGGGTCTCGGTTCTGTTCTCGCCATTGCCTGGGCGTTCTAAGCAGGGAAGGCACACGGGGTCGTGATGGTGGGGAGATCTTAGTTGGCCACAGGGTCCTGGCTAATGATGGTTTCTTCCCCAGTCCCTGAATTCCCATTGCCACCAGTGTGTGATCATCACCAGCTCCAGCCACCTGCTGGGGAGCAAACTGGGCTCGGAGATCGACCAATCGGAGTGCGTCCTCCGCATGAACGACGCCCCCACCACCGGCTATGAGGCAGACGTGGGCAACAAGACCACGGTCCGGGTGGTGGCTCACTCCAGCGTCTACAGGGTGCTGAAGAAGCCGCAGGAGTTTGTCAACAAGACCCCGGAGACCATCCTCATCTTCTGGGGGCCGCCCAGCAAGATGCAGAAGAGCTTGCTCAAGATCCTCCAGCACGTCAGCATGTCCTTCCCCAACATGTCGGCCTACGTGGTCTCCCCCGGGCGCATGAAGCAGTTTGATGACTTGTTCCGGGGAGAGACCGGGAAGGACAGGTACCTTGGAGCCCCATTCCCATTCTACTCCGGGGGGATTCTGTGCTCACAAATTACAAATCCTGCACACAGTATTTTAAAATTCTGCAAACTTATTTGTCAGAACACTAGTGCATAATCACGCCAGTTTCAATTGTTTGGGTCATTTATTTCCAAATTCCTGTCAGCAAGTATGTCTGTATTGTTATAGACACACACAGAAATTCCCCCAGGAGCAGAGAGTTAAAGAAACCCCTATGACAACCCAGTTCCTGTTTCTCTGCCCCCCGAGCCCAGACAGGGGGCCAGACACCCACAACCTCTCCCCCCCCAGAGCCCTGCTGCAGGCCCCCCCTTGCCCATATACCCCCCTACACACACACACACACACACACACACACATACACAGCCCAGCCGTGGCCCCCCCAGCCCAGACACCTGCTCCCCCCCCACCCAGGGATCCAGAGGGAGAAACAGCCTGATGCTCCAAGACAGAACAAGGAGCAATGGTCTCAAGTTGCAGTGGGGGAGGTTTAGTTTGGATATTAGGAAAAACTTTTTCACTAGGAGGGTGGTGAAGCATTGGAATGGGTTACCTAGGGAGATGGTGGAATCTCCAGCCTTAGAGGTTTTTAAGGTCAGGCTTGACAAAGCACTGGCTGGGATGATTTAGTTGGGGTTGGTCCTGCTTTGAGCAGGGGGTTGGACTAGATACCTCCTGAGGTCCCTTCCAACCCTGATATTCTATGATCCATCCCAGGCTTGCATGGAGTTTCCTGCGGGCCGCCCTCTCCTTCCTCAGGGCATGCTGGGAGCTGCAGCTGCCAGGAACCCTCAAACTCCCTTCCTTCCCCCCTGCAGTGACTTCTATGTGCAAACTGGGCTCTGGTGGGCCCAGTGGCCCCTAGTGGCAGCTAGCAGCATTGCATCCTATTTCTGTGGGGGAAAGGAAATTCTGCATGCAGAACGTTAATTTCTGCAAAATTCTGCATTGCGCAGTGGTGCAGAATTCCCCCAGGAGTACCATTCTCATGCCTGGTGACTGGAGCCCCAGCCTTGCTGGCCAGCCCATCCCTATTGTCTGCCCCTGCTGCAATGCCGATGACTTGGGCTGTCTCGCGATGCACACCCATGAAAAGAGGCCATGCTGCCCTCTGGAGCCACTCACCTGCCTGGCAGTACATCCTGGTCCCTAGCTGGGAAGGGGGAGCCAGGCTGCTCAGGTGATGGGGAGCCTCGGGAGAGCAGAAATGGGGTGGGGATGGGGGAATCAAATGGGAGAATCAAAATAATTCTATGTCCTCCCACCTTCTCCTAACTGGTCACTCCCTGTACTCCCCCCCTCCATCCTACACTCCTTTCCTTCATCACTCTTCCCCTGGCATCCCCCTCCTCTTCTTGTTCTCTGTCTCTCTCTCCATCACCTCTTCTTGTTCTCTCTCTCTCCCCCCTCCTTCTGCCGGCCCCCTGCCATTCCCCGTCTCGCAGGGAGAAGTCCCGGTCTTGGCTGAGCACAGGCTGGTTCACCATGGTGATCGCCGTGGAGCTGTGTGACAAGGTGCATGTTTACGGGATGGTCCCTCCTAACTACTGCAGGTAAGAACCCAACTCCCACCAGGTGCCCCTCCTGGGATTCCAGCACTTGGCCATCGGCTGGCAGCGCCCCAGCGGCTCAACCTGTAACTCTGTTCTCCACAGCAGGAGACCTCAGCCTGGCAAGATGGCATATCACTACTACGAGCCCAAGGGCCCGGACGAGTGCACCACCTACATCCACAATGAGCGCAGCCACAAGGGCAACCACCACCGCTTCATCACGGAGAAACGGGTCTTTGCCAGCTGGGCCAGCCTCTACAACATCACCTTCTCCCACCCGGCCTGGGACTAGGGGCTCCCCGAGGAGACATGGAGCCATTCAAGTGCCCAACCCAGCAGCTGGTGCCAGTAGTGGGATAACTCCACCTGCAAGGGAAAACATCTCTTGGATTAACCCTGTGAGCCATGCTGGGCTCCGAGGGAGGAGGCCCCGCACCAGAGGCTGCCCCGGTTCACTGTCCAGGGCCAGAAGGACTGGGTGAGGGGAGGAAGGGACTGGGATGGCGCCAGTGACCTGACTTGCAGTCCCAAGGCCCAGGGAGTGCTGCTACGCACCGGGCACTGCTGGATTCATGGTGTCCCCTTCCCCTGCACAGGCCACACACACAGTGCACATCGCTGGCTCCCTGCTTTGAGGTCACCTCACTCCCCCGCCGGCGATCAGCTCAGAGGCCCAAGAGTGAGTGGGAACAATCCCTGGCTGCCCAGATGGAACAGCTGACCCCTTCTTAGTGCTCTGGGTGGCGGTTCTGGTCTCGCCTCTCTTGGCTTCTGGAGAATGTATTTCCGAGGTGGGAGGACTGTAACCCTCTCAGCTCTGCTAGGCTCAGTTCGATACTGAGGCTGTATTGACTGTACAGTGCAACCCTGCCCCAGGCAGCCTCTGCCTTGGAAAACTGCCGCCTGCGTCTCCAGGTTTCCAGTGAGGCCTATAAGAGACCAGCCTCAGGGGCGTAGACTTCTCAGGTGGGTCTGAGGCAGGGCTCGGGAGGGGGAATGAGACCCATTTAAACAGGCTGTCCAAGCACTGACCCCCATACGTGACAATGACAGAGCCCGCGCTCCCCTGAGAGCGCTCTGCCCTCCTGCCTGGGGTTGATCCCTTGTGTGGCTGCTTAAGACAGGGATGCCCTGTGGAGTGTGGGAGGGGTGTTGTGTTGGGGAGCGTCACGGTCACTGGGTGGGGTGTTGGGGGGGGAGGGGAGGTGTCGCGGTCACTGGGAGGTATTGAGGGTGATGTGTGTGTGTGTTAGAGTTGCAAGGCACTGAGGGGTGTGTGTGTTAGACACTGGGAGGTATTGAGGGGTGTGTATGTCACAGGTGCTGGGAGGTATGGAGGTTGTCACAGTCGCTGCGAGGCACTGAGGTGTGTGTGTGTGTGACAATCATTAGGAGGTGTGCTAGGAGACAAGGGGGTGTCAGTCTCAAAAGGGCACCGAGGCCTACAGGACTTTGTTTTTTCCCAGCTGTAGAGGGCACTGGGCAGGGGGTGGGGAGGTCCCTCTGCTCCGCCTCTTGTTTTGGCATCACCATCTGCCCTGGACATGGCTTCTTCCTGGCATCACCAGCTGCCCAGTCTGAGAGCCGCATGCCAGGGCGTTTGCTGTCCTAGCTCCCCTTCCGCTGGCTGGCAGCTGGTCACTGCCCTCCTTTAACCCCACTTGTGAAATCACGATTTGGTGTCACATGGCCACGCTGGCTACCCCCAGTGGGCTGGGAGGCCTGGGGTTGGGGTTTATCTAAGACTTCCCATACACGCACCCCAAGCTCTGGCCACATGGGCTGCAATGCCTCCTCCACTCCTAGACAGGACACAGCAGTGACCACCCCCAGCTGCATGGCTGCACCTCCTGCTTTCGTGTCCTTGCTGCTGCCCTGCAGAGACCTTGCAGCTGCTGGTGCGCTCACTGCCTGGCCTGTCTCAGCGTGTGGCAATGGCGCTCCCTGCTGGTGTCCAAGGGGCAGTGCCATTTGCTAGGCTCACTCTGCATGGCTTCTCCATATCATTTTCAGGGCAGTGCCTCTTGAATGTGCTTTCCTGCTGCTGCTTCTGGGACCATTGGCACCCCCCCCCACACACACACACCTCTTGCGTCTCTCCACGTGCCAGTGAAACGTCTGCACAGGGAGAGCAAGTGGCCATGTGGTAAGAGACAGGGCAGCAATACTGTGGAAGTGGAAATTATACCCTCAACATCTCAAACCAGGGGCGGTGGGAATCGACTTACAAGGAGCTGTGCACTTTTCAGCTGCCTCCCATGTTCTGTCTGTCTGATCGCTGTTCTGCCTGGCTGCCTCTGATCCCTGCCACTCCCAGGATACTGAGAGCTCCTTAAATCAAGGCACTGTGACTCGATAGCAGGCACTGATCATGACTGCATGGCAGGGGTCTCCGCTCCGTGCTTGCTGAACACGGCTTCTTCTGTGTACATGCACAGCTGAGGGGACCGTGTGTGGGTGTCAGACATGGCTCTGTTCTTAGTGTAGATGCAGCCTTAGGTTTGATCCCTGTTGCCTCAGGGTAGAGTAGGTGTGAAATGCTCCTGTTATGGTTTGGAGTTACTCTGTTCTGGGGGGAATCATAGGACTGGAAGGGACCTCGAGAGGTCAACTGGTCCAGTCCCCTGCACTCAAGGCAGGACTAAATATTATTTAGACCATCCCTGACAGGTGTTTGTCCAACCTGCTCTTAAATGACAAGGTGTAGGCAATGCAGAATCATGGATTTAGATTAATAGATTTGGGCCCCTTGTGTTTACTCCCACGCTCTCCCTCTGTCCTGCTCTCATATCCCCAGCCCACTTCTGCCGTTTCTCATGGTCATGTTCCCTCTCTGCCTTCCCCAGCAAGTCAGGGACTGCATGAAAAATGCACTTCAGCTTGGAGCCATCAACTGCTTTCTAGTCACCAACCAGGTTGGATTTTGCCCTTCCCTAGTCCTCGGCAATAGCTGCTGAAAATCTCCAAGTTACCAAAAAAAATTAAAAACATACTGCGGTCTTTTATAGTAACAGCCCAAAACACGGTGGGCCAGATCCTCACTCAAGCAAAACTCCCCTCTGCAACCAGTGGGACTTTTGTCTGGGGCAGGGCTGCAGGACTGGGCCCTGGAGTAACCTGACTGTGAACTGGTTACAGCGCAGGGGCCTGACTCTGATCCCATGTCCACCAGTGTGAATCGGCAGCCAGCCTGCTCAGGCTGAACCAGAGTAAATGAGGTCAGAATACAGCAGCGTTTTCTTTCAAAGCCAGGGAGTGACTGGTAGACGTGCTGGAGGAAAGACCATCAGCGGTGTGCTCCACCTCTGGGGGTTGAATGGGGGCACACCTCCCTGCAGCAGAGAGATTCTCCACGCAGCCCTGGAGTGGAATTGTAGCGTGGCTGTGTGAGCTGGGAGCAGATCACCCCCCCCCTTACTCTGACACCCACAGGTGGGAATGATTCTTGTGCAGTTGTCTTGATCATGGCTGATATCGGGGAGCACATGCAGGAGCGTGATGGCAAGGAGGTGGGAAGGGGACCTTGAAACTTACAAATGTCCCTTGGTGGAGGAAATGCCTCCCCCGCCCCCACCCCCTGCAGAAGATCAGCCAAATCTATATCCACTGACATGAACAAACTTTGCTCTTGGTTTCTACAGTCAATGGAGATGCTCTGGATTTACACCCGTGTGACTGAGCATCATGTGACCCCTGATATTCAGGACACAGGAAGCAAACTGTGCCCAGAGATGTGTCACCAGCTGTGACCTCGCTGGGCACCATGGTGCCTATTCTAAACATCACTGCCACCCTAGACGATGTAGCTTTGGAAAAGACTCCACAGCCAGTGGAGAAGTCCTGGCTACCCTTCCGCATGAAGGCTATGGAGCTGCTACTTTCCCACCATAGCCAGGACCTTCGGGGGTGTTCAAAGTGACACTGTTGAGATGTTTTCGGGGGAGGGGGGGAGGGAGTGAGGGAGTGGGTTTTTCCCCATGGTCCTTTTATTGGTTTCCTAAAATAGTTATGTTAATATATTTTAAAAAACACTTCACAAGAAGCAGGGTGAGATGTGGAGGCTTAGACTTAGAGGCAAACCCAGCTGGGTGCCTGGTACCTGCAGCTCCACTGATGTCAGCTTGCCAGTCTGACCCCCATCTACATCACTGGGAGTCATGGGTGCTCAGCACCCATGGGTGCCAGGCCAGGCCAGGCCTTCAAAGGGATCGAATACTGTTAGGTGCCTTGCTCCCCTCATGTGTTTCGGACCCTTTGGAAAGCCCAGCCGTACATGTTGTCCTGTACTGGCAAATTCTGCAAAACCCGGTAGGGTTCTGTAGCATGCAGTAAAGGAAATAGGGTTGGTCCCCTTTTGGTTTGATTTTCTCTCTGCTGCTCTTCTGTGCTTCTGTAAACAGCTGATCTGCTTAAACCACTCTGCGAATGGTCCTTTGAACAGAACTGTCAAGTCGCTCGGCCGAGTAGCTCCTCTCAAAATCAGTCACTCGTGAATATAAAGTAGCATTTATAAAGGGTTAATAAATGATGAATAGAAGCCCGTTACGAACACGAGTAGCATGAATTAGAAGCACATCAGTAGAAGGCATATGTATGGTAATGAACCCTGGTTATAAGCAACCCATTAGCCTCTCTAATAACAATGGATTAGCCATTTATGAGAACATCTGTTAATCATTTATTAACCCTTTATGAACTATAAATGGAACCTGAATAGAACGTGTGATGTAAAAACCTGGATGGTAACATAACAGCATGTGGTTGTACCATTTAATGTGAGACGTTTGCTATAAAAATAACTAGCAATGCAAATAAAGGGGGTGCTGAGGTTTGCTTTTTTCCCCACCGCTCTCCATTGCTTGGGCTGTGGAAGAACTTGGCAATGCAATTTCTTCCCCTCCCAGTTCCATCTTTTCACAGCTGGCAAGTGGGGACGTTTTCCAGTGTTTTGAATGGATCTCGACACTGCCTCTTGATTTAACAGCAGCATTAACCTCTGTGGCACCTTATCTGACCACAACATCCTTTTTTGTACAGGAGCTGCACGGATGGTGTCACAGCAGCACCGGGGGAAGCATTTGTTCATTCGCTCCTGCTGCTGTGCAGGCAGCCAGAGGAACATGATGTTCTGCTTGTAGATCCACAGATAGTGACTACTGGCTTTTTTTTTAATCAATTTTTCAGCCGTGGAGTCATGGATTTAAAAAACCAAACACACGGGGCACTAAGAATCCAGTGGCTTATGTTCAAACGCAGCCCGACAGGACTCCTGGATTCTGTTCTTGACGCTGCCACTGAATTGCAGTGCAGCCTCCCTGTGCCTCAGTTTCCCATCGGTCAAATGGGAGTCATGATAGTAATCGAGCTCACAGGGCCATTGTGAGGCTTAATTGGCTGTGTGAGATCCTCACAGACATGGTGTGCAAAGGTTTATTATAGCCTGGTTCGATTATACCAACGTAAAAGTGTTCGTTGTTGAGCCTAGACTACCTGCCAGAGCCCCTTTAAGGGGTTCAAAGTACTAGAAGGCCCAGGCTAAAGGAGAACGGTCGCTCTGGGCCAGGCCCTCTCTGACTGCAGGTCCCCTCACTCAGCATGAAGGCCCAGATTCTCATGAGCTGCTGTGAAGTGTCAGCATAACACATCTGGTAGCCTTGAGCTGTGTTACTAGTGACCCCCTGTACCTGGGATTGTCTGTCAAATCAGCAAAGGGTGAATGTTTTGTAACAATTTGTAAGGGAATAAATATTGCTATGCTCTTAGCCGCCCTGTTTCTGCGGATTTGACTCTTGTGTCGTTCCAAGGCCTCAGAGAGAGGCTGCTCTAGCGATGTCTGCTGGTAACAATGGAACGGACTTGGTTCATTCAAGTGTTTTATGCCCTCTCGCTTGCCAGCACTGTGAACTTTCCCCCAGCAGTGCTAGAGCGGGTTGTATAATACTGTGAGCTTCTTTCCCATGTAGTTTTCTCTAGGTCTCCAGTGTGAATGCTTCTGAAAAGCAGAGGCCAGCACCGTGGTCAGTGGTGGGAGGTTCCCAACAGCAGTGCCCTCTCTGTGCCTGCTAGGACAGTGGGGAGAGTGGAAGGAAGAAAGGTCTTATGGGGAAAGCCCCTAATCTCCCTGTGAGTTTGCCATGGGGCTCATACTCCTGCCCTGTCATTCAGGTGCATTGTGAGGATACATCTATTAATAGTGGGGAGTTGTCCGGATACATTGGTGATGGGCGCTAGATAAATAGAGAGAGAAAAAGCCAGGGCCCTGGCAAAATCTGAACAAAACAAGACACAGTTGAGGACCAATTTCTGATGCTGGGTGATCTCAATTGCCCTTTGCTATAGCCTCCCCCCCCCCCCCAGATAAAGTTGCTATATACAAACCTTCCTAATCTGACTAGTCCAGCATCAGGATTTCAAGTCCCATGGGTCCTGCAGGTAAAGTGACACTATGGAGCTGATGCGGGGATACCAGTGTGACTGATTGCTCAGACCATATGTTATCTGGGAAGGGCCTTCTTTGTGATGTCTGGGTGCAGCCTATGAAGTGGGGCCTGATCCCGGCCTGAGGCCTCTAGATACGTCCTCATTTTACATAAGTTCTGCGTATTTGTGGCCGTTTTGGGGTCCTTTTTGTGCATCTTCAGGCTGGGAGATAGTGACGCTGGTGCTGGCCCTAGGGCAGGATCAGGGCCACCGCAAAGCTAAACAGAAATAGACCTGACGTTGCTTCCTTGTGGTGCAGGAAAAAGGCCTGAAAAGGGACCCCTCCAGTCCAGAAACAAGGGGGTGGGGTGTCTGCTTGTTTTTTCTCCTAGAAATTCAAGGTCTTGCCTTTTTCTCCTGAACTCCACGGCCGGCTGGAGAGCTGATCGGATGACGGCAGCCAAAGGACCCCTGCAAGTGGAACCTGATTCACTGAGGGGACAGATGAGTTTTATCCAGCCCTGTGAGGGCAGGAGGTGGGTGGAGGGCAGCTTCTGACTCTATTGCTATTGCTGACTGCTGCTGAGTGACACTGGGGTGTCTGCCAGACTCTGCTTCTCAGCTGCTTGAACCACAGCCTCATTTCTAGTGGCTTTATGGCAGGTCCCGTGTCCGTCCCCTCCCCAGTCCCCCCGTGTCTGCCCTAGGCCTGCAATGAGGACATGGCCCTGCTCTCTGAGTTGGGGGTGGGGGTCTGGGCTTGCTCTCCTCTCCCCCAGGCCCTTCCCACTGCCCTCCCTGGGGAGTAGGCAGACCCCACCTCCTCCGTGTAAACCCCTCTGCCAAGGCTGCCCTGGGTTCCAGCCTCTGCCTTGGTTTCTCCTGCCCAGGCCCCAGATTTGAACTTGGGCAGCAAACATGGCCGGGGGGGAGGGGGGCAACGTGTGACCAACTTCCCATGAGCCCTGTTGAGAACTGCAGCCCCCAGCCCTGGACCTACAGCCCGCACCTGCCCCTCCTTCCCCCTGCCCGCCCAGCAGCAGCCCTGGACCCACCAGTCTGCAGCTCCTCCTCCCCCC